>NC_062518.1:9018343-9220843 GCF_022655615.1 Tachysurus fulvidraco
ATTCTATCTAAAACTGCTGAGTAATGTGGAAAAAAGAGCAGAGATAATGAACAGTTGACAGTTTTAAAGAAAATATAGTGGATAAATAGAGAAAGACAGCTCGGCAAACATATAGTAACACAAATGCTATTGGACCACACATGGAATGATGTCATTATTCAAAACACCAAAACAAGTGCCGTGCCACATTCTGGTGCGTGGCTACGCCATGTGGTCTTGGCATGAAAATATGTTAAGCACTGGCAAGACTGTAGGCCAGCTGGCTGGCCAAGGCTTGCATTTCAAAACAACAAAAACAAGATAACTAGCAGAAAAACAATTGGGCTGAATTTAAGAACAGAACATTGACACTGAGTATGTGTACATAATCACGCTCGTGATGTGAATCGCAAACAAGGGAGCTGTTTTTGACCCTGCAGTTGTGGAGAATAGAACAAATGCCAGTGAGACAGTGAAACATTTGAACTAAACCTACTCTAGTCTAAAGTTCAAAATCAATTATTGCTAATGGCACTTTAATAGTAATGGTGAACTAATTCAGGAAGTGAGATAGCGAACAGAAGATATGGGGGGAATGTGAAATAAAGAAGCATATATGACTTCTAGAGTTACTGCAGTTCATGAGGCTGGTTCCTCATGTTGATGAATTCATTTTGTTTTGCAGGATAGCTCAAGGAAGCCTCTTAATGTCCAGTTTTCCAGATATGAGCAGTGGCAACGGATAGCTGCTCAAAGGCTGAGGAGAGGAATCCCTCCCATCCTCCGCTCCAGAAAGTTCAAAAGGCTTGCCAAGAAAATCCAAGACCAGGAACAGCAAGAATTTCATCGGCCCCTGATGACTGTGTCCAACAGAAGCCCTCAATTCCCCCATGCCTCCAGAGCCTCGTTGACCATAAGTGAAGCAAAAACTGCAGAGATTTAAAGGGATTATAAGCCTCGACCTTGATCAAGCGAGGCTTCCTTAATGAACCCGAGCATCATTTAGAAATACAGATACGAACACTCTGTGTTATCTCCTGCCTTACCCAGCCGAAGAGACTTTAGTGATAGAGCTGAATGTAAGAGTGATGTATCAGGCGACAGAAAAGATTAAAGTCTCTGATTCACAGGGTGCACAGCCAGAATCATTCCCAATGAATTACCAATGGAGTATGTATAGCAGTGAGTATGTCTTCATTCCACAAAAACCCCAACCCTGAGACGGAGCGACTCTGTCTCATTTGCACCTGCGATTCTAAAGTTACACAATTGGGAGCATTTTTTTTTTTAAATTAAAATGATATTTGCTTTATATGCACCTTCTTTCACCCGACTCCCTGCGGTGCAATAATGAAGAAAAAACATCGGCAGATTGCACAATGCCAAGGACAATATTTAATGGCACTATTTTTTTAATGAACTGCTCCATATGGTAATATTATGGTGCTACCTTTTTGGGAATAAACTCAAAGAAGAGACTCAAAGCAACCTTCTCTTGTCATCGTGTTAAACTTTCCGTTTTAGGAAAAGCATGGTTTGATTAGGGATGAGCTATGCTAAACTGTACTCTAAGATCCAATACATGGGCTGTGGAGAATGAAGGTAAAGTCCAAGGCGGTGTCATGAGAGATTCTCTACAGTAAGATGAAGTGAACAACAGGGAATACCGCCGTTGAGGACATTTGCGACCAAGTCAAGATTGAACTTTGAGCAAGAGCAGTTTTAAAACACCACATACTTGTACCATAATATTAATAATCCTCTTTGTCATTTTATCCATACTTCCCTGTCTTTAATGCATATATACAGTACAAAATAATGGAACAATCATTTCAAAGGGAAAACAGCAATAATGTCTTGCATATTTTCAGTGTACAAGAGTAGTATTCAGTGCTTTTGCTTGAAATGAAATACTTGAATATGTATATGTTAATTGGTCTCCAGGGACATCATGTCATTGACCTTATGAGTAGTCCATATGAGCAGTTTTCTTGCAAAAAATGAGCCGCCAAGGGTGTTTCTTGGTTCAGATAGTAATGGCACTGTAAAAAGGCATTATTTATTTTGAAATAAACATATAAATGGTCCCAATGATAGCACACATTTATAACTGGTAGATATGTGTTACACAATGGTTTTATTTGTACTGCTTATGTATGTAGACGCTTTGTACCAAAAAAGTCTTTTTTAAGTAAAGTCAGTGGAAGCTTCAAAAGGATCTTGTCTCAGTTTTTATGTAGACTTGCCTGCGAATTTGTTGTTTGAATTCAAACAAATAAAAAAAGGTATATATTATGAAATGGCTGCAGAAAACAAAATCAGTGCAGATCTTAAATGGTGTGCATTTTTGGTTTAATACTGAACATTTTATGCAGGCAGTGACCTGGCCTCCCTCAGGGAAGGGGTAAAGGCTAAAGAACAGTTAATGTTCATCTTTTAGAGACTCATTTTCACAAGGTCAAGAGGTCAGCTCACAGGCATGCAGCATCCATGTTAGTTACATATCTACCTGAGATGCCTATGGATGCGAGTTTAATCTATGCATTCAAGCAAATTTATTATTGCCTGTATCAGTGAAAGTTGATGAAAAATGAAAATTATTGTAGTGTATATGATTTTGTTTTTAAATAGCTGTCAGTCCTTCAAATGCTCATCTCCACTTTACCTTACTTAACCCAGCTTCTAGCCTTGTCAATCTTGCAGGCCTAAACCTGCAGTTACTGCTTATCTTATAAATACTTGAAAAGTCTAAAATACCACATATTAAATTTACCTGTATCTTTGCCCCACAGGTGTTTATATAAGATTTCATGAGTCATGCTTGTTTTCTCCTATGGCTTTTGAGGTTTGGGCAACTGTCAGCAGTGTGAAAAAAATAACCACAGAATAATATCTGAAGGCCATTGATCAAAGGAGGAGAAAGATGAGAACATGTGCATGTACTGTATGAAAAAAGAGCATAGTGTACAAAGAAAGCTTTGTTTCCTAAAGTAAATATGATGTAAATACATCATCAAAGGTACAACAGTGATGTAAATGCTTTATGCTTTATGGAAACGCTACAATCACTCTCACAGGACAACATTCCTATCCTTACATCTTTAAGTGTATTAACCTCGCACATGTCCGATAACATAAAATTAGCATGACTCACTGTTGCCCAAGCTTATTTTGCTTAATGTGACCATTGCAAGGATTTTTGTTTACCATATTTTCATAAATCAGTTCAGAAATTGGGCTTCTAAATGGATATGACCTAAGATAATTTTTCTAAGGCCTGGCAAGAAAAAAGTTAACCAAAAACAATCCAAACCCAAAAGTACAGATTCACACTGACACACTGTGCCTGTTAGTCACTCTATTGTGAGAAGTGATGACCGCAACTACTAATGCCCCACTGTGCGAGATATCTGTCATTCGATATGTGGGCAAGTATCAAAACACGTTCATTACCAAACAAGAAATGACTTGAGAAATACACAACTACACAAAAAAGACATCTAGTGAATAATGTTTCACAGTTCAAATTGATGAAAGAGCATAATTATTGCCAGATCAGAGCTATAGTGAGAAGTATTAGTCAGAAAGATTGGATCGGTCCTGGTTACCATCTGGTGATGGGTCGTGACAAGATGTCTGCAAGCAACACAGTACTGTTTTTCCAGTATCCCATTATGTCTCCTAGTAATGTGCTTATTATGTGTATAGGAGGATAACTATATATGTATATTATAATGGAATATTGAAGAATCCATGTAATCGACAGCAAAATGATAAACAGCAGGCGAATTTCATTTTACAGCAAAATTGCATATTTTACACTATTAATTCTTTATTGTTCAAGAATATATGGCATAGTACTCAAAATGAGAACTATTATAATGATGGCTTGAGGTCAGAGAGGCATGGTGTAAGATTTCACTAACATATTTATGATTTCCCATACTGTTGCCTCATTCATTGCTTGTGTCCTGAATCTGATCTTATGAAAATTTTATACATATGTGAAGATGTATGGGAGATATTGTTGGATGCAGTTAAAATTCATATGAATGTCAAATGTAGTAAAAGGAATGAAATCTGAAGCGGTCTGCAGTCCTAACCTAACACTTTTCATAAGAATTAAGTGAATTTTTAAGTGTGATACCTGGTGCCCCTTTTCTTCCATTTCTAATCAATACAGATTTTAGCTGCAGTATTTTTCATTTAATTTATAAAATAAGAGTACTAAAGTCAGGGTTTGGGCAGGTTTGGTGTTCAGACATTTTCTTGCAACAGATGAAATCAAACAAACAATCAAACCCTAATTATAAAGATTTTGCTGAATAGGCATCTAAATAACAGCAGTTATTACTGGCCAATTATTTAAATGCCACTGAACATATTTGACACCAAGTTACCAGCTTTAACAGAGGCCATTTGTCTAGTTTGGACACAGGTCACTTCATTAATGCGCTGGGACAAGTTTCTTTACCCTCAACACCATATTGTGTAATCTGATTACACAAATGTGCAAACATGCTTTAGCACGTGTTCCTGGAGTAGGACATTTGTTGTGATTTCCCAGCTACTCCAGCAGGTTGAGTACACTAAGGGCAAGGTGCGATGCCATCACACTTCCTGACTGAGAAAAGTGTGTCAGAGGTGAAGGGAACAGACTGGGAAAGAGAATGGCACGTGAGGACAATTCATTCACACCAACTTAAACACACAATTTACATATGCATGTATACATACACTGAAACATTAATTTATGCAGCTATACAAATAATTCAATAAGCTCATTTTCTAAGCATGGGCTCCAAGTTTGCTTACATGCAAGGGTCATTTCACCTTAAACTCTACCTACTAGTGTAACATACCTAAGAATCTGCTGTACTGCTTCAAGATTAAATTGCCCCTTCCTATACAAAATAGTCATATTTTTAGCATTGTTTGAACTGACTAAAACAAATGTAAAATGTTCTCTAATTGACATTTCTGAAATGTATTTACATAATTGTTTATTTTTTATAAGCATCTATGATTAATTAAACAATTCAGTCACAAATATATGCATCTGTCTATATGACATACTGTATATATCATCGATACAAGATAATGATAAACAAGTGGCTAGTGCTGTTGCCTCATGGCTCCAGGGTCTCTGGTTCAGATCTTAGCTTAGGCTACACTCTGTGTTTGCATGATCTCCCTGATGTCCATGATCCTGCATGCATTTCTGCTTGATACTCAGCATTTCCTGGATAATCTCCAGATCCACCATGACCTAGATCAGAATAAAGCAGTTACTGAAGGTGGAAGAATTACTAATATTTAAAAAATTTTTTTTTGGAAATTAGTTATGTTTGAAAATCACATACCCACACCCTTTTTCTACCAGGTAACTGGTGGTAACCTAGTAGCACACCCTAGAGTGCTGCTGGGAGTTTTGTACCCCTTCCCCATGCCCCCCAGTCTCCACTTCAACATTTTCTTTCATTCTAGCCTATCATTAAGGCAGCTTAAGTAGTTCTAAATCGCAAATTATAAATAGCTATAGATTTTATTTTGGATTTACTACTCAGTCACTTTTCTCTATACTAATGCCTTTAATCTCTTTGTTCTGGTTTATCCTGGTCAGGGCTGTGGTGGGTTCAGAGCCTATCCTGGGAACACTGGGTGCAAAAGTCTTTAATATCATTTAAAATTTTAATGATATTAATGTGCAGCCTGTTCCCAACTGAAGACTTCTTCAGAGTGATAGGGAGTGCCAGACGGAATGCTGTGCCCCATACTCATGCATACTTCACACTCCAGTGTCTACCACATTCAGGATCACACAGCCTTGCACACAGATGCATTATGAATATTTAATATGAACTGTTTTTCCCTCATGGAAAAGTGTTTTTTAACCCACAAACTTCGAGCAACATTACATTTTCATCTATTCAGAATAAAGTGGAACTGATGACCTTGATTAATTAGACTTCTTGACCACTTGACATTTTCTCCTAATGTCTCAGCAAACTTGTGTGCTGTCCATGGTCCTGAATAAAACCTCGCCTACTGTTAATGAAAGATCATAGAACTTTGCCTTTGCCATATATTGGTTATCAATTCACAAAACATTTAAATTAAATAAGGTTGAGCCCCTTTCTTTAGATCCTGGCTGTGAAGCTTTAGATTTTAGAAAATAAAACAGCAACTGGTATCAGGATGCAGCATCTGCAAAACTTTATATATTATTTTCTTGTTTTACCTGCAAATTATCTACAAATATTTATTCAAACCTGAAATTTCATGAACTAACACAGCTGTATGTATTAATAATTTCTTCTCTTAAATGAGGATACACCAGCTGTTGTGGTTTGCATAACAGCAGTGGGTAGTCTTATGAAGATTACCAATGAAGCAGTAATGAGCAGCATTACGTTGTGCTTCAGAAAGGTAGTATGGGCTGGGGGTTTAGCTAGATAACTTATGAAGGATTTAAAAATTTTCACACAACTGAAACAGCAACAATAAGGAACAATGAGAATTGGCACCCAACAAGTGCAGACTATGAGTGAATCAGTGAACTACTAATATGTGGTAAAGCTGGCAAAATAGTCTGTATGAGTAGCCATGTTCAAAAAAACAAAACAAGTTAACAAAATCCCAACCATCTGCCCAAGAATGTCTGAAAACCTTTTTGGAAGGCTTCATTTTGGTCTCTAAAAACACTGTTGAAATATGAGTTGTCCTCCTCACAGCTTGATCTTCCTAAGTTTTGAACTATGAGCTAACCAAACGAAGACAAATATTGACCTAGACACTTTAAACATCCCAATTCCTGGGTTATATTCCCCTCAGTTTTTTGGCAGACATCCCGTGCAATAACCCAGCAGTTCTTTGGTCAACCCCCTTCTGTATCCGTCAAACTTTAACTAACTCTAGATAGTCTGTAATGATCGGCAATGATAAGACATGATTTATACAGCACAAGACCATTGACACGAATGGTAATAAGAAACCTGATTTTCCGATATGATATGAAACATGATAAGATTTTCAGAAACCAGAAACCCCTTAAATTTATATAAATAAAGTCAGCTGCCTGAATGTAACTAGTTTAGCTGATTTTTAACCACACTACATTTACACCATAACTTGAAGGCATTATGGGTTTTGGCAGGCATCCTAATTCAGAACAATTTTAGAAGATTATTAATAACTATTTCATTCATTCATTTTCTACCGCTTTATCCGAACTTCTCGAGTCACGGGGAGCCTGTGCCTATCTCAGGCGTCATCTCAGGCAGGATACACCCTGGATGGAGTGCCAACCCATCACAGGGCGCACACACACTCTCATTCACTCACACACTACGGACAATTTTCCAGAGATGCCAGTCAACCTACCATGCATGTCTTTGGACCGGGGGAGGAAACCGGAGTACCCGGAGGAAACCCCCGAGGCACGGGGAGAACATGCAGACTCCACACACACAAGGTGGAGGCGGGAATCAAACCCCGACCCTGGCGGTGTGAGGCGAATGTGCTAACCACTAAGCCACCGTGCCCCCCACTAACTATTTCATATGGTTATTAATTGATTTTCTTTTTCTCATCCTTGGTAGCATATATTCTTAATACATTTGTATTTTTAAATATTTCTTTTTCTTTGTGAGATTTTAAGAGATTCTTTTAAGAGATTTTAGAAGAACTAAGAAGTCACTTTTTTTCAGCCAATTCCATGAAAAGTAACTGGCATGTTGTTCTGGTGAGCAACCAGAAAATATAAAATTTGGGCAGCCATACCCAAACATTTGAGAAAGCACTACCTCATTCCTACTAAATGCAAAGTTCTCTGAACTCTTATCTGCACTCAAGCTTTTCCCCCCATTGCATGTGGCATTCAAAATGTCAATAGCAGAATGATATTACGTATCATTTATAGGTGCACCAATCTGGTAAGTTTTATTTGTAAGTCCCATTTTCTACAGCTGTCTGTCATAAGGCATTTTTACTCATGTGCAAGTAAAGAGCATTAATGGAGTGCAGTAGTACATTTGCAAACTTTAAGAATGCTGAAGGCTATATAATATCATATGTAACATTTACGTGGGAGTCAATGACATAAATACAGCCTATGTATAGAAGACATCCATATCTCATATTTGTTTTTGGTAATGATTGTTGAGGATGGTTGGATGAAATTGTTGCATGGCTAAACAAAAAAAAGATCTTGACTATTTTAGACTATCCATGGTTATTGCAGTAAGCTGAATGAGCACTGATTGATCGTTTATTGGAACTTTGACACCAGTCCACATATAACAAATAGGCACTGGAGAAAAAAAGGTCAAATTTCGCAACTATAATTTGCTGAACAGTCAGAAGTCTTTCTGGAAACCTTAAATTACACAGAATTCAGCATTGGGACATGGAACAAAGACCAGACTTTGATACTCTTTCTAAGTATAACACAGTAGTCCAGACCTTCATTTTTCATGAAATCTAGCAATTATAGATTTTTATATAAATGTATATATTTTATGCAAAAATATCTATTTAAATTCTCTCTCTCTCTCTCTCTCTCTCTCTCTCTCTCTCTCTCTCTCTCTCTCTCTCTCTCTCTCTCTCTCTCTCAGTATCTATCTATCTATCTATATACAGTACATTGATAGATAGATAGATAGATAGATAGATAGATAGATAGATAGATAGATAGATAGATAGATAGATAGATAGATAGATAGATAGATAGATTAGATTAGATTAGATTGATAGATAGATAGATAGATAGATAGATTAAATTACAATAGATTAGATTAGATTAGATTCAACTTTATTGTCATTACACATGTACAAGTCCAAGGCAACAAAATGCAGTATAGGTCTAACCAGAGTGCAATAGCAGAAAGTGCAGGATATACAGTTTTTACCAGATTTAAATGAGTTAAATAAAGTGGTAATTTAGAAGTAATTCACAGATGTGTGTGTACTATGAACATAATATACAGATGGCTATAATTATTACAGAAGGATGTAACAAAATATGGCTATTACTATAAACAGTAATTTACAGATATGTATGTACTATGATATAATATACAGATGAATATATATGTACTATGAACATAATATACAGATGAATATACAGTATATGTACTATGAATATAATATGCAGATGGCTATTAGTATAAAGTGAAAATTACAGAATGGATAGATAGATAGATAGATAGATAGATAGATAGATAGATAGATAGATAGATAGATAGATAGATAGATAGATAGATAGATAGATAGATAGATAGATAGATAGATAGATAGATAGATAGATAGATAGATAGATAGATAGAGATAGAACTGAAATATGGAGAGCTGTCAAAGTAACAGGCACATGAATGCCAGGACCCTTGATTTCCCAGCAGAACATTGCCCAGAGATTCCCACTGCCTCCACAGGCTTGCCTTGCTTTCATAGTGCATTCTGGTGCCATCTCTTCCTGAGGTAAGTGACACACATCCACCTGGCTGTCCACATGGTGTAAAAGAAAACATAATTCATCACACTAGGTCACCAGTGGTCAGTGGTCATCATGGGGACTCAACCCTAAATGCAGCAAGCCACCACACACTGTGTGTTCTAACACCTTTCACAGCCAGCATAAAATTTTGTGCTATTGTATATAGTGCAGTAGCTCTTCTGAACCAGATGGGCTAGCTTTTGCTCCTCACACACATGAACGGAACTTGGTTGTTTATAACCCTGTGGCTGGTTCACTGATTGTTCATCCTCTGACTGCTTTTGGTAGCCATTAACAACTGCATACCAGAAAGATCACACAAGACCTGCTGTTTTAGAGATGCTCTGACTCATTATTTAGCCATCACAACGTAGCCCTTATCAAAGTCACTCAGATCCTCACCCTTGACTATTTTTCCTGAATCCAACACATCAACTTCATGAAGTGACTGGTTATTTGTTGCCTATAATTAAAGGCAACTACATATAACACATACATACGGTACTCTTTCTTCAAGCATGAGTTCAGTTTTCTAGTTTTAATTCATTAGTGCATATTAAGTATATATATAAATATATACAGGTGCCTCTCAATAAATTAGAATGTCATGAAAAATTTCATTTTTTGCAGTAATTCAAATAGTGAAACTTGTGTATTATATAAATTCAGTACACACCGACTGAAGTAGTTTAAGTCTTTGGTTCTTTTAATTGTGATGATTTTGGCTCACATTTAACAAAAACCCACCAATTCACAATCTCAAAAAATACTTCATAAGACCAATAAAAAACATCTTTAGTAAATTGTTGGCCTTCTGGAAAGTATGTTCATTTACTGTATATGTACTCAATATTTGGTAGGGGCTCCTTTTGCTTTAATTACTGCCTAAATTCAGCGTGGCATGGAGGTGATTGGTCTGTGGCACTGCTGAGGTGGTATGGAAGCCAAGGTTTCTTTGACAGTGGCCTTCATCTGCATTTTTTGGTCCCTTGTCTCTCATTTTCCTCTTGACAATAGTTCAGGTCTGGTGAGTTTGCTGGCCAGTCAAGCACACCAACACCATGGTCATGTACCAACTTTTGCTTTTGGTAGTGTGGGCAGGTGCCAAATCCTTCTGGAAAATGAATTCAGCATCTTTAAAAAGCTGGTCAGCAGAACGAAGCATAAAGTGCTATAAAATCACGTGGTAAATGGATACAGTGACGTTGGTTTTCAAAAAACACAGTGGACCAACACCAGCAGATGACATTGCACCCCAAATCATCACATACTGTGAAAACGCTGGATTTGTAGCAACTTGGGCTATGACCTTCTCCACCTTTCCTTCCTAGGACATTGAATGGTGTCAATGATTGTCTTCTGGACAATTGTCAGATCAGCATTCTTCCCCATGATTGTGTAGCCTAGTGAACCAAATTAAGAGACCATTTTGATGGCTCAGGAAACCTTTGCAGGTGTTTTGTTGATTAGCTGATTTGCATGTCACCATATTATATTTTTTTTAGATTGGTGGGTTTTTGTTAAATGTGAGCCAAAATCATAATTAATAATTAAAAGAACCAAAGACTTAAACTACTTCAGTCTGTGTGCACTGAATTTATATAATACATGATTTTCACTATTTGAGTTCAATTACTGAAAAAAAAAACTTTTCCATGACATTCTAATTTTTTGAGATGCGCCTGTATATATAAATTCATTTAACATATTTTTTTACATAATTTCTTGTTAACGGATAAAGTGTCTGTCTCTATGGCTAACCAAAAACTGCATACACAGAAAAATGTTTCTAGGTAACATGCAGAATGTGACAAATCAGTTAAAAAAACTTTGCTCTCAAAATGGCCTTGAAAGATAGGGCTATTTGATCATGTGGTGAGTGTATAGTCTGATTGGGCAATGGCCAAATAGGTATCACATGGGAAAACCACATTGATTTTTATTTATGAGAGTTATTCTTATACATGGACTTGGACACCAGAATATTGGGTATCTGTATGTTAATGTCAGTAACACTGGTGTTTAATGAGAGCAGCAGCTACTGGCTAATGAGACTGAACTGAATTGCTTGAATTGACTGTGTGTAAATTAAATCTAAAGGCTGTTCTACTACTGGCTACTGGCTCTGGAAAGTTTCTTGCTCAACTTTCAACAGGCAAAGATATGCAGTGGCAAGTTTAATTTGGACTAGAAATCATGTATGAATGTGTTGCTGTCCATATTAATAAGGAAATTTGATAAACGTGACCTAGTACACAACTTCTCAATGAACAAATGGGTTGAGAGAAAAATATTGTCTCCTTAAACCCAATTAAAATTTCAAATTGTGTTCACATTTGTTTTACCAAACTGAAACATGTGATAGATTCAACTTTGTTGAAACTAGTTTATCCCATGCACAATTTCTCATTTTGTACTCTATCTCTCAAAGTCGTGCATGGACAGGAAATGAAGGTTTTACATATAAAGTAAATATTTGCTTGTACTGTTACAATATCTTACCAGGATATTGTTGTTGGTGAATCAAATCTATCTAATCTTTCTGCATTTTAGATTAAGTCTCTGACCACACAGAGAGGGGGAAAGAGAGAGAAATAGAGTAAACAGATTGGTTTTCCCTGGCCTCACTGTAAGCTCACTGGCAATAACAAGTCATGTGGCCTGACCTAGTTGAGCTATTTTCTATCTTTCCATAAAAACACCATTGGATGAGGTCAGGGAGATGCTAGGGTAAAACGCGATAGTAGGGGATGCAGTTTAAAGTCTGTTGTCTGGATGCTTGATAGATGACATCACTATGTTGAAAGTATTCCCCACTGCGTCCGTCCACATCTTTACAGCAGGGGAAACTGCTTTCCATTTTGTTACCACTGCCTTAAAGGGACGTCATGCTGATGTTTAGCCAGCTCACCACTTTTTTTTTTACCTTATTAGCACTCTATAGATGGGAAATCAATCTTTCTATGCTGCTACAGTGCTAACATTAGTATTCTTGGCGACTATAATATTTGGACTCCACAGGCCTGAGGCTGAATGTCCAACATAAACCACAATGGTTGATTAAGTCTTGATCAGCAAGATAACTTGATTCAGAACATGGCATCACCTAAAAAACATTCAGTTTTGCCTATGTACATGGGATGCTGGGGCCTCAACACTTAAGGCTCTGGGTTACTGATCAGAAGGGGTTCCTAGCACTGCCAAGCTGCCACTGTTTGGACCCTAAGAAAGGCTCTTAACCAAGTCTCTTACCCCTCTCTGTTGCAGAGGTACCTTATCATGGTTGAAACTGTGCCCTGATCGCAGCTTTCTAACATGCTGAGAAAAAATATCATTGTAATGTATATTTTGAACATTGATTGCAGAAGGTGAACACTTTTATAATAACTGCTGTCATCAAATCAGTGTAAAAACAACATGTCTTTAACTGGATGTTTTTGAGCAAAACCTCTTCACCTCACAAGTGGATTGCTAGAACTGGAAGCATCCCTCCCAGAAATGTGATCTAAGCTGGGAGGAAAACAACATGGTGCTCCAACCTCTTTCTTGGCTGGAGCTGATTGTTTGTGGCCCTGGCCCCAGTTCGTGAATAAAACACCAGCAGGATGAAATTTGGCAGGTGACACAGGTTTGTTTTCATGGGGTCTTTGATGAGGTAAGAGTCTATAGTGACAGGCGTCCCTGAGAGACAGTCATCTTGGGTAGACAGCAAAAAGTCACTCTTATATTTCCACAACATTGTCGAGTAAATAGTGGCAGGAAAAAAAAGCAACATGAGGCAAACTACTGTAGAAAAATAAAAAGAACAGAGTTTATTTATTTTAAGTGTTAGGGCTATAGGTCCAGGTTACTTCTCTGTAATTTGAAAGCTTTTCCTGTACGATGAACTTGAATATATAATGAATCATTTTAGCTGTAAACAACTGTTATTATTCTGAAGTTGATACAAAAAAATCTTAGATGTGGGAGACAACAAATGACAGATGATGATTACTAACTCACTGGATGTTAGTAATTACCACTTACATGACAGTGAAGACAAGCATTCACATATGTGCAGGGATCTCAAAACAATCCTACAGTAATAAAAACTTAAGTGTTTGGAACGCAGTTCAGAACTCCTGAAAAAAATGTGATCAACATCTGGGGTCATGACTCAATTGTGGAGAATCCACCAGAAACCAAGACTTCCTGCTATTGTTTTGAAGCACAGGCCAACTGTCATTACTGAAACAAATTGCACTAAATGTAAAAAAACAATACTGTTCAGGCTCCAGAGGTTGTGCAGAATATAACAATGTCCCACTGTGGCCCCCACAAACCATCACTTGGTGAATGATTTCTAAGACTTTTTGAGGTTATTGTTTTGTAACATAAATGTTCCAAATGTACGAAATTAAATAAGCAAGAAATAAAATATGCAAGAAATCAGTATCACATCAGTGTTGGAGCACTTCCCATCAGAGGAAGATGTGATCAACAGAGTAGATCGAACATTCTACTTCCAGTTCACTTGGCAGTAAAGCATTTTCATTTTACCAATAATCCTGTAGTTCCCAGTGTTTTGTATTCTGAGCTCTGTTCTGTTCTAAGTGTCTAAGTGTCATTCTAAGTGTATAATCCTCGGATATATATATATATATATATATATATATATATATATATATATATATATATATATATATATATATATATACACACACAGTATATTTATCTATAGTCCTGTGCACATCAAACCTCAAAATTTGGCCACAGCTTCCCAAGACCAAATCTTAAAACTGCCATGATGGAACTTCATTTTTGGTTGAGTCAGTGTTTCATCAGCTTCTCAGACACAGAATCCAGCTGTAATTAACCAAGTGCATGGATTTAGGCACTTTGTCTTGCTCTAACCCAAAGAATATGATAGTTCTTTAAGAAAATGTAACGGTTTTCTTAGGCAGCGCCCTCTTCTGCGCAACATTAGTGCCTTTGTTAATCACTGGGCCAGCACAGAATACAACATTCTAGCACACACACACACACACACACACACACACACACACACACACACACACACACACACACACACACACACACACACACACACACACACACACACACACACACACACACACACATACAACAAATGTTCTAAAATTTTGTAATGACCATTCAGGAAGTTTTTGATCATTCTGTGTCAGGGAGTGATCCCAGGGAACAACTCTTGTCGCCTTAGACAAGGAGGAAATTCTGTAGCAGATTCTGTATTTAGTTTCCACACCCTTGTCGCTGGAAGCAGCAGGTCTGAGCCAGAACTAAATATAGCCTGAGACTGATTATAATGTTCGGAACTTGGCTTTTTACATTTTATTTATTTTTTTCAACACCTTACTGAGGACTTCATCAAAGAACAGTGCATCTGAACTGCCCCCACATGACCTGTGGGACTGTGTCATTGATCATTGTTTTAAAGGAATTAGTGTCAGCGGGTACAAAATCTGGACCAAAATGCAGGGATAGACAGATAGGGGTTTTATTAATAAAATCACTAAACCAACAGACAAAGGGAAACACTATAATAAAAATTGATCAACTAAAATACACAACAGGATACAAGAAAACCGAAAACATAAAATGGAGCTAAAAAAACACACAGGTGTTCAGAGGCAGGAGCAGGCTACGTCATGTGGGGCAAACATGCGTGAATACACAAAATAAACAAAATCACATGGCATAAGACAAACATACACCTGCCGGAACGCCTCTAATCAAGAACAGCTCTCCAATACCACTGATACAGGTATAAGGTATAAGGCACACAATATTTATTTTGTTTTATGATTGCCTATAATCATAAAGTGCAGCAACTTATGAATAATTTGTGGCAAGTATACCAAGCTCCAAACAAAATATTTAAAAATTTTCACAAGCCCTCAGAAAAGCTATATGGATAGATTATGGATAACCAAGGTGCTGAAATACTCAAAGCTCTGTGGCCATTTCTGTTACTGCATTGCTAATATAAGCCAAAAATGCTAAAAAGGTCTGACTCATAAATCATTTCATGAGTGACCCATTCTCTATTCTGATATCTCCTTTGAAAGCAGCATAGACATGATTCTGTCTCAACATGGTGATCCCCACAAACTGCATCCACTGAACAGATTTATGGCATGGGGAAATGTGAGCTATTGTCCATCAAGACAAAATATTTGACCCCAAACTATGCAGAGATGACCCTTTCATTGGGTTCACATGTTTCCTAGCTCAGGTCATCCAGGAATCCAGAGAACGATCACACTGATGAGACATAGATTTTAGTGGCCCTCACTTCACAATAATGTCAATCAGCATATGAGATCTTGTATAATTATCCTGTATTTAGTATTTGTGCAGTCAAAACAATGCATCTGCCCACCGATCTACTGGAACAACTAGCTATATCAAAGAACCCCTGGCCACATATCACACATGAGTTCATTATTGATCTTCCACTATCCCACTGTTCACAATAATTAATCTTATCAAAATAATTTAGCATCAACCATGTTTTCAATACAGTAAGATTACAACTGAGTGATCAGCTTCCCCCAGTAGAATACTCACAGTATTCTCTTACTTATTATTTATAGATATTAACCAATTTCAGTCACTTCAGACTAACCCTGCAAGGTCAAATGACTGGGTAACAAAATCTGGTGAAATGACCTTGGGTAGAAATTCTAGGATAGGTTCTGAATTAACTGACCACCACTGCATGCAAGGGAAGGTTATCATCAATATAAAAGTTCTTCTGGTCTTTTTTATGAGATAATAATGAGCAAAACCACAGTCTGATGGCCTTAATGTTACCTAGCATTGAAGGGAACTCACAAGCCAGGGTTGTGTGAAAGCATGGCAGACTGAGACAACTTGTGTCAAGTTTCCAAGTTGACATCCACAGTGCTGTGGCACGATGTTTACTACATAAACCTTTAATGTATCTAGGGAATTAAACTTTGGGAAGGTTTAGTACTCTAGGATTGGAGAAAAGTTTCACCTGAAAGACATACAAGGCATCTAGCTGCAAAAAGGTCTACCTCTGCCTTTTTATACCTATCCCAAAATAGATGCAGATGTCATACTTATTTGCACATTTACATATGTTTTGCTGTGTGTCTGCTGCTTCATTGTCAGATTCTTGTGACTGATGTATCTAACCAATGTGGTCTTGCTCAAGCTGACCAGAACATGCCTCACAACCATTAAGAGGAATTTAAGTGCCAAATAAGGGCTTATTTTCTATTGACTTTAACTATGATGGCTCAGCATAAGACAGAAGCAGCTAAATAAATGGAATCTGATATAGACCTTTAAAGGTTTGGAGCTAATGCTGCTGCTGCGAAGCACCCCTGCCAGTATCCTGCATCACATGGACCCTTTTACAGTTGGGGTGCTGTTTAGGTCTCACCCATGAGGTGAGCTGGGAGAGGTGTGCCTATTAGCTATTAGTGTGATTTTATTAGCTTTTCCACAGGAACTGATCAAGGATGTCAAATGCAAGGTAGAGCATATGTTTAGACTTTTTGGCTTTCTTCTTTTCTTACTCTTCTTATAGGCCATCATTGAACATTGGTTTGTGACCAGTAGGTTGTTCAGTTTGAGGTTCAAATTCCACTCAAACTTTGAGTCCATATCTCAGCATTTGGATTGCCAAATTTTCAGCACAAAGGTTGTCCAAGCCAGAGACTGCTGCCTAAAGATCGATTAAATTAATGACACAATGTTGGCATTTATCTTCAAATACTGTTGGCATAATTGCAAATCTAGTAGTATGGCTTATAACTTTGTAGGTAAACAAGAGAATAATGTATTATTGTGGGGAAAAGACACTAAAACATATTAGCAGTATGTAGTCATAGTACTACTTGATGTGTGGAAGATGTCTGTGGGAAGACCCTCAATATTTATATCAAATACCAAGTCACCCAGTCACTTTGTGACTTTGTTGGAAGGTCTTGGCATGCATGTGCAGTGCAGTGCTGATTCTCACCTTCATTTGACTCTCTCTCTATCTAACCGTCTGTGGCTAGCAGCCAATCACTGCAAGCATGGTGGTAGAAATTATTACCAGAGAGGGAGAAGAAGCAAGGCTCATATCACCTTTAGATAATAACATTTTCTGCACATTTGTGCACCTCCAACCAGGAGCAAACCAAATGTGTCTAGCACCTCAGAACATGCATCTTAGATGTCATCAGTGGATTTGAATTTCTATATTTCTGAAACCATCATTTATTAGTTTAGTTCTAATTCTGTTTCATATGCATAATAATGCCTACATGGATTCAGAGTTTATTTTATCCACCCTCCTTTTTTCTGTTGTAGATTTAAAGTGCAATTTCTTGAGTGTCTGATTTTAGGACAGTATCCAGTGTAATACAGCACAGAAAACAACAGAACAGCTGCACTCCACAGCACGGCTATCGGCTTCTCTTCAGACTAAATAAAACTGTACAGCACAAGAGGCCCACAGCTTTTCCCATGAATGCCAGGTCACTGTTTACCATAACTGTAACTGTATTAAGAAATCCAGCTGTTGGGCCTGTGCTTCTCTATGGAACCCGGTTTAACCTCAGATGTATTCTGAGCTCCAAGAACTGAATGAAAACCTCAGTCACTAAACTAATGGTATTTTCCTGTGGTGGTTCAATTTCAAAATAGATAAATGGAAGAGAGAATGAGCTAATGGAAAGCAACATTTTATGCAAAGTTAGCTAACTCAAAGGATGTTTCAGTTGCAAATTTATTCTGAAATAGGTTATTATAATTTCATTTATAATCATTGCAAGTCAACCTTATAGAAGTGCTATTGAATTTGAATTTAATGTGAATGTTAAACAAGATCCTAAAAAGAATCTAAGGAGCACTTACACAAAATTTCCTCACTGTTGCATACTGTGTAGACTTTTCATGGCCTTTTTATTTCAAGTAAACATAAATGACATTTGTCATCCCTCACTGGACTGTTGACCTTTTAAAATCTGGCCATGAAATCCCTGCATGGCTCTCCACATTGACCTAGACACTGTTAGTGTATGGTGCACGCCAAACTCGGTTCCTAGAAGGGTCAGTAAAGCCAAGACCTTTGTCTGCTCTGTAAGTTTGCGGGCTGCCATTCTTACACTGCAATCTGAGGCTTCCAGCACTACAATTACAACCCGACAAGACATTTTGGCTTGGGTCTACTGAGGTCTGACAGAACAGGGTTCACAGGGAAGTGCTAGTGAGGGAAAGGACTGTTTTAGTTCACATGTCCTCAAATTTGCCTCATTGTTGCATGTGCAAGTGCAGAACAGAGGATGTGGACAAAAAATGCCAATTTAATTATAGTGAATGGGTTTCCCGCTGTTTGCATGCAAATGCTTCTCAGTGTATTTGTTGCATCCACCTACTGGATGAAGGCTTTAATCAGAAAAGGGCATACATGGCAAATATGTGCTACAACTACAATCTTGTACCTATTTGTACCTACATTGTAATCAAGAAACAAGTGCCAGATTTAAAATGAATTGTCTTCTGACTTTGCATGACCTGATCCAGGGTTATCCTGTTCTATGTTCCTGGGTTCACCCTACTTATTTAGATTAATGGGTGTTTAACTTTCACTTATTGAGAAGTCAGTAAACTTTGCCATTGACTCTTGTAGGCATGGACAAATTTAACAGTGTCCTGAATAAATATGCTTAATAAGCAACCTAAACAATACAACAATTAAATGAATATGAAAATGATTAGAATAACAAGCAACAATAAAAGTGATTATTGTGATTACAATCTTGCCTCTGCAAATTAAGCGCCTCTTTCAGTTGGCTACTTTTATAAATATCCCTTCCTTATAATAGCTGCATCCTCTGGCTTAGTTTCCTCTCGTGTGTGAGCATGAACTCTGCTCCTGACCCTCCTGACTGGGCGTCTGTTAGCGTGGTTGGGCAGACGAAGGCCCAATGTTGGCACAGGGCACCATCCTGTTCCTCTGTTGCGCTGTTGATCTGCAGGGTGTCTCTCTGACTGCACGCAAGCCACCAGCACATCCTGACTGAATCACGCGGTGGCGAGAAAAACAAGCTCATAGGCGCCATCTTTAAGGCTTACCTTATCCTGGAGAGGCAGTAAAGTTAAAACACTCCAGCACTGGAGAAAGCAGCGGGATGATTAGCGAACCCTAAGTGAGAAGCTCAATAAACTACAAACTTAGTATGCCGAGTTTTTAGGGGAAAACAAAGCTCTGTATTTGGTAACTATGCAACCATTGAACCTACATGAGGTACACAGAGATGACAGTATTGATCTAACACTGCACAAGGCTCATTTTAAGTGCATTCATATACTTTGGCATGCTTGCATGTATATAGACTACATGGAAAGAAAGTCCTCGGGAAGTGTGAACAGAGCATGAGACCTTTTCAAGTGAGCCTATTATTCTTTGATAACCAGTGTTTTGCGTTCGGTCTCCCTAGTGCTTTCCATTAAGGAAGGAATCACCTTGGCTTTGCCAAGACATAACCAGAAACAGCCTCCGCTGATGGATAATTGAAGCAATCTGGACCTCCATGTTCTATACAATGCACAATATGTGGCAAATTTCAGCACTGGCTGCAGTGTTTATTTAAAAAAAGAAAAATACAGTGCAGCATGAGGCTCCCTGTCTGGAGATTTATTGATTAAATACATGATATTCAATATGGCACTACATGATATACACATACCGTGCTCATGACTTCTTTATCTCAGTCAATTTATTTCATGCTGGATTTTTTTTTAAACAAAACAAAACAAAAATCCCCCTGATCTAATTCCTGTTAAGGCTGTACATAAGTCATGCCTGTCGCGTGCTAAGGGAATATATCGTCAAATGAGGACCACATTTGTTTTTGTCTGCATTGTGTGGCACCCACCCAGCCTGAAATAGAATAGCTTTTTTAAGAACTATGTGTTTGTAGACAGCTGAGTTCCAAAAATAACATATTTCTAACACATTTTCAGTAAATGGTACTATAGGCTGTCTTTACATTGTAATGCACCATATCTGGAATGTACATATATAATGATGTAAAATTTACTGCAAACAGAAGAACAAGATCAATTAAAGCATGGTGGACAAATATATATTCAGGGTGTGTCCCTGGTGTGTTATTCAGATGCAACTGATTTTCCTTTTTTCCTTTCTGTCTGGTTATGTCTACAGGCAGTGTGTAAAATATTTTAAATAGGCACAAGTGTCACTGATGAGCCACAGACATAATCACACAGTGAGTGTCTCACCAAACTTCCTCTGCATTTCACTGTTTCCTCATCCAAAACAGAGAGACAAACAAAGCATGACTGTCATTGAGTGAAACCTAGGAAAGTAAACTAACAAAAGCAAACCATATTCCATAGCCATAGTCACGCCGTCGTCACATCGTCTCACTCCCTCTGCCTTTGTAGACAACAGAAGAGCGTGCGTGCGTGAGAGAATGGCAGAGAGACACAGAAACATAGTGTGATTGAAAAACCACTGGCTCACAAACAGTGACCTCTGCCAGTGCCCATGTGCCAATTAAAACATTACCATGGTACTCATTTCAAAAAGAGAAAAAAAACACTATTCATAATTTGCACAACATGTTTCAGTTAATAGGTTCTCTGCTCACATGCCAGTTGTTTGCTGTTGTAAACAGCCTGTAGTGTATATGAGTTTAGCACACTGTCATGGGAAAATACTGAAAACGATGTATTCACTTAACACATGAGGGCCAGGATGTTTGGTCTAAGGTGAAAATCAAGTCCAAAATGTCAGGTTATTCAGTAACTGCCCTTCATGAGAGAGGATTGAACTGTACTTTGGGCCAATTTGGCTGAAATGCAGAACTATGAATAGGTTTAAGAGCCTCATTGCAAATTATCGAATAAACTGAAAATAGAAGTGAAAATTATGCACTTCATTTCTAGGCCACATGGATATATAAAGCTCTCCTTTGATGTGTGTAGATGATTTGTAGTATTCAGTCATAAATGTGTGCTTACTGACACACAGTAAAAATACAGCTGCAAGGTTTATATTTATGCGCTCACTCTAATAAATTATCTTTTCTATAGTAACTGACACAGGGACATGTATGGTGGATCCTTCACATGAACAGGTTTTGTTTGTTTTGTGAAATCTTCAAGGTATTGAAGTATATCCAAGAAATATTGAGGGAAATCTTCAGCTTCTGCCCTTTGTGACAGTAAAGCTATAACTTTTATTTTTTCAGACACAGGAAAGTCTCTGGTTGGAAGTCTTTGAATTTTTAGGAAACATGATAAGCTGTTTTTTTGTCTTAACTTAAATAGAGAGAGAAAGAGAGAGAGAAAGAGAGAGAGAGATGATGAATGAATGAAAGGCTGTTGATATCTGATATTACATACCGTAAGTGATAACAGATACTTAAGTATTTGAGTACTTAAGATACTTAACCAGTTGGGTTGTAATATTGCTCCACAATTTTAATTAGTATGACAAAGTATGACATTATATTTTTATCACTGAAAAAAAATGTTAGCAATAGCAGATGGCTATGATATTAGAGGAATTGTAACTTCATTACATACATTACACCACTCTGTTGATGATTATTCAACAACATGCCCCAGTTTGATACTTCTATGTACAATTTAAGCAATTATTTGTGTGTCAAAATTAATAGTTTATCCATGAAAACATTGTTGTGTACATGTTAAGTGCAGCCATAAACATGTTGCTGACAATGTAGGTCAGTCATTCAGGGAGAGTTGTATTCCTGCTCTGTGGTTTGTGGCTGGTACAACTAAATCATCTGAAGCATCTGATGGCACAGTGAGAGACAAGCACAGTTGGTGGTGAGTTTCTGAAATGTGACAGTGTGAAATATAGAGCCTTAAATGAAAATGTACTACAGAGACATGGTTTGATTGATTTGACCTGATATCAAATTCTTCAGAACAAATACTGTTTGGTCTGATTCAATGTTTTAAAATTTTATTAAAACAATATTAATCTTGCATTACCTGCACTCTACCTAGGATCTAAAATATTGCTACCTTTATTACATCTATTACAGGCACACTGTTTGATTTTCTGCCATAGAGAAAAGTGTCAGAAAAGCAGAGAATTGTCAAAAATGGAAACAGTACATTGGTGTACTTACTGGAGAAAACAACAAGATTAAGATAAGTATTCCCTGATAAAACTACTCCTACAAAGTTAATTCATTCAAAAACCAATCATTTTACATTTTCTTCCCAATTTGGTCAACCTGCCAGTTCTCATGGACCAGCCAGCTCCCTTATCACACAAACTTATCACCAGCAGCTGTGGATGAGAAGGAAAACTAGCACATGCTACCTTTCATGCCAACCCCATCTTTTTCAATCTAGTGTTTATGCTGTGTCAAATGGTGTTGTATCACACCATGGTAGAACAGTATAACTTGATAATAGAACAGTATTACATTCAGTTTCCTTTTACAGTTACTACATAATTGTAATATAGCTGAAAAATGTGTTGAAGGATGAATTGGGACCAAAGACAATATTCTTTTATATAGACTATATGAATATAGACTTTTCAATATTCATGGACCTATGGGGTACTTCTACATAAATGTACTATTACATTATCAGGATTAACATACTATTGGAATATAATTAACCCCTCTGATTGCTGATGGGTTTTGGATGATTGCCACAGTAGATGGGCATAAATGACCATGTGGTTTAAGGAATTGAGTAAAACATTTGAGTTTGAATTAAATCCTACACTTGTTTCATGTTCATGTTTCCGGTTGTTTCATGCATCTTTAAATATCTTAATGGAGATTATCTACACAAACTGAAAGTGCCAATACATCCAACTCAAATATGAAATAGATTTAATATGTGTCATTCATCCACTTCAGGTGTATATTCAAGTGTAAAAAAGGTCTCTCCAGACCACACTGGACAACCAAAACCTCTTCCAGTAGGTGAACTGTAAACTGTGTGAGATTGCTGGTGAGAACGTTTATGTAGTTAGCAGGGTTGGCAGGCATGTGTTTTTTCCCCCTGCATTCAGTCTACTTTTGACTTGTTGCCACAGGTTGATTTTTTTTGTGTGGGTGGAGGGTTATGTGCATTGGGTGTTTTTCTTTTGTTTATTTGGGCTTCTGTTTGTCTACTGTAAAGCTGTAAAGATGTGATCACATTGGGCGGGGAATTCAACTGTTTTCATTATTATTATTATTATTATTATTATTATTATTATTATTATTATTATTATTATTATTATTATTATTATTACTAGTAGTAGTAGTATACATTTTTATACAGTTATGTTGTTTTATTGTTCTTCTATTGCTTAATAGTAATAGAAGATTTGGTGCTTCACCATATTGTAAAAAAGAAACTTATTTGCTGCTTATGTTTTGTAAAATCTTTAACATTGATAGACTATAACCTTTAAACTTTTTTTAAAGAGACCCTACATTTGTGTGAAAAGAATTATATCCGGCAAACTAGAAGGGCATGACCAGTTGTATTTGGTTTGAGATAAATCCATGGCGCCCTTTCTTCAAAATCCGGCCTAAAACATTCCCACATTATGCCTCTCACAGGGAGAGAAATGGGAAATGACAGATCGGCAGTGTAGCAAGGGTTCATGTGTAATTACGCTCTGATGAGCCACATGCCTGTGTCCAAGTTTATTTAAAGACACATTTTTGATGGGTGTGGAGAAAGATAATTGATGGATAGAACGAAATAAAGGAGCATGTTTTCAGTCAAAATATTAGCACACATTTTCTTGATTTCCTTTTGGCAGGATATCAGGTTTGAAAGGTCAAGACAAATACGATTTATATGTGTGTACCAACAACCCACTTACTGTAAAAGGGTTGTGCCATTTAAAAAATATGTTATCATTACAAGAAAAACTGGTATCCATTGTAGTGTAACACTGTCAGTGAACATAAAATGTTCATATAAAATGTTAACACCACATATAATAGAATATTAAGGTTTAAAATTCTTTTTTTAATATTACAGAATCATTTTATTTAATCCTGGAAAAGTGTTAAAAATGTTATTAGGTCCATTTAGCTAGACACTTTCACTTGGCAGAGGCCCCTTCAGTTCATGATGATGAAGAAAATGCTTACCACCTTTACACTGGAAGAAGTACAGGGTCAGTAAGGTCAGATTTCTGGTTGGGGCTCTTTTTGGGGTCTCTCACTCTGCCAGCTGGCTCTGATTGTCCAGGCCCCTCTAATCTGTCTTGATCATCTCTGTCACGGGAACACCATGGATGCCTGAGCGAGCAGAATCAAACATGCCTACCTACGTCGCAGGAAGCGATTTTGGAAGTCTATTACGTCCCAAAGGAAGGCTCATTAAAATGACGTGTGCGTGCTCTGCAGTGCTGGCCCCATGTATTCTGCTTTCTAGAGGCCACAACCGCAGCCTAACCAGAACCACACTGCTTTTCAAAGGCGGAGGTTCCCTGCTCTGCCTTGCATTTGTTTGTTGTAATCAAGTCTGCTTATGTCTTCAACAATGGGCATTTAAGCACATTCACTTAGACTTCAAAGGAAGAAGGAGGTGCCACATGATTAAAGCAACCAATCAGAACGAGTGGAATCCCCGCAGTTCCTTCAGACCCGATGAACCTTAATTACTTTGGATTCCAAGCAGCGTTGTCACACTGTGTCTACTGCCGAGCTAAAATCTTTAACGATAACCTTGTGTCAAGCCCTGATGACACATGAAAAACAAACAACCTTTTACTGTCCTAATACTTACCACTGGCTATGCATATTATTGCATCAGAAAGGTCAGTCGTCACAGGTCTTCTAGTGACCCATAAATTTTGCACCACTTCTCCTAAACCGTGGCACAATTGTTTGTTCTTTCTGCCTCTCTGCACAGTGAGAATGCTTCTGTTGCAAATTTGTTTTCAGCACTTCCTCCAATCTGCCTGAAGTAGACCAAGATGTTGTGTTCATTAAACTGCCAACCACAACATTCTCAGACGTTTAAGACTCTCCAAACATAATCTTGAACCATTTTAAAGTGTTGCAGGCTCCCACTGGGCCTTTATTTAACCTGGGCTCTTGCTTTCTGATGTACATGTCCAATTAACCTTTATATTTTCTTGCTCTCAAACTCTCCCCAACCTCTGCAAACAAAAGGTCTTATTAACACTGATAACCCCAAGCACCTTTAAACTATTTCACAGACATAGCAACTTTCTGTGTAACACCTGTAAAGTGATTCAGACTAAATGTAGCAAAAAAATGACCATTTATCATCATGACCAGTTTTATGTCTCTTACTACTGACATATAATTCATGCTGAATATTTGTCTTCCTTCTGGATATTTATCATTTTGATTCATATTTTCTTTTCCTTTCTTCTTGCAGGTATTTTCTACTTTTCAGCTCTGTGTCTAACTGAAATAGTATGTCTCCATTATAAGCAGTGGTGTGAAACTTTTGGATAATGTCCTTCATGATCCTTTATTGACCCTACTCTGCCTCATTCTCCTGGAATGCCTCCCTACCTCACATCACCTCCTGGGGATCTATCCACCGCAAATAAACATTTTCTTCCTTTCATCCTTTCTTTCTCCTTTTTTTCCCTGCCCATGACCTGGAGACTTGATGCTTCCAAATAAGGCATTTGACATTATGCTGAATTCCATCTCTCAGCAGTTGCCTATCGTCAAGCTGGAGAAGTTGGCGGTGTGTGTAAGTGTCCGGGTGATGGAGAGGGCTGATATTTGCAGTTGTAGTACACCACAGTAATCCCTTCACATTCACTGTAATTTTTTTGTTTGTTTTGTTTTTGTGTTTGCCATGCTGATGGACGAAATGTCTTTTCTTATACCTCTTAGTAAAAGGCCGCTGGGTTAAAAAAGACAAGCTTTTAGGCCAGCCTGACCCAGAATGACATTTCTTGCTCTGTAAAAAACATCTGAAGGATGAAATAAAACAGTCTAGACAGAGGCCGGAGACAGGGCTGAGAAGATGCAAGAGGCGATAGGCGCTCTATGGTTTGTACAACATCTATGAGGATCATTTAAGGGGAAAACTGTCTGTAGTTAGTCAGAGGAGAACCCGGCCGACCCTTTTCATCAAGCACATGACCCTCGATACAGATGTCAGCTTGGACTTTTCCTGCCCTCGCAAATCTCTCTTCTCCTCTCACATGGGCCCATGTGCAAACAGCAGATCTGTTCATCACGCCACCACTCCTCCTGGCCCATTCTTTCTCTTGGACTCTCTGAACTGCCTAAGCTGAGAACTAGGCCACAAAAATGGAATCTGGCCTTGAAAGTGCACTTATGCTACAAAGGTAAGAAAAACAGGGCGTTGAGCACCTCAGTGATCATTTCACAGCCCTATCACCTAATCTTAGGGTCGACTTTCAGAGTGGGAAAAACATTTATTATTATCTTTTTTGCCGAGCTGCAGTTCCACAGCGGCAGTTGTTTTTAAAGAGATGCTGGTTTAAGGATGTGAGAGATGCTCTGAGAACTTAGGTCTGACGGGCCACGTTGTCCACACCCTGCCGCCTGATCTGAGTGGCCTTCCCTCACAATGAGAGTAAGCACAGCTGCACAAACTGGCCCCAAGCCAACCAGAGCCTGGGTACGCCAGCGCTCAGACTGCTGCATAGCTTCTGTGTCTCAGGAGAAGAGATTTTGCATCAAGAGATGATATTTAAGTTGTAAGATTTCATAAGTTGTAAGTATGGTTTTAGCACTTGGGATTGCACCAAAATCTGAAGAAGTGGAATTACATTTGGTTAGCTTTTTATGTTTTTATTCATAATTGGTAATCTACTGATGAATAATTCAGTAAGAAAGAATGGAATAAAGAAAAGTAACAAATATTCTGGACCTGAAGTTTCTTCTTATTGGTAATCCATTTCTCTCCATCAGGATACAGATGCAGGATATTGTTGTTGTTCCTCTTGGATATTCTTTCCCCCAGATAGTTGAAATAACCAATCAGAGAGGGAGAGTATTCAACCCAAGGCAAATGAGGAGCATGGCCTCCCCAGACACACACTTCCAAGAACCAAAGCAGCATGGCGCATGCACAGAACCTGTCTTCCTCTGAGGTGCGCATCCTTTGAAATAACAGAGATCATCCTCCCAAGCCTAGGGGCATGGCTCCAACCTCAGCTTCTAGGAACACAAAAGTCCTCACTTTAAACAGAAAAGACAGCCAAGTGCCGGAATAAATACCAAAACTATTATAGTGCGCCCAAGTATTAATTTCACACAGTCCAAGCTAAACAATGTCTGCTTGTTGCTTTATTGCTTGTGAGATCAGGGAGGTAAAGGACACATGCTCACATTTGTAAATTCTTCAGCCCGATGGAGACTTAAACAAGTCTGAAATAAACAAACATGAATTAGCTGGTAATGCACTGATTCATCAAAAAAGTACCGCCTAACAATCTCTGAAGACCACCAAAACATTTACACTCATTTGACGATTCTCTTATTGTTGGCTTGGTACTTAAACTTTATCCACAGCTGTTGAGGAACTTTACACAGTTTAATTGAATGTTAGAGTGAAAGGGTAATGTTCTACTTGGACTGTATAAAGCACATTGAGGAACATCCGGGTGTTTTCTTTCACAGGCAGTCTGACACACAGTCCTTTATATCAACTATCAACTAGAACACTTATTCAATTTGATTTTTTTTTGTTGTAGACCATTTTTAACAATATACATGGTCGAAAGGCAGCTTTGCATATATCTATATGTAGAATAAAATTCACATCCCTAATGAGGGATGACATGAGGATGAAAACCTGAATCAAACCAGGAACCAGAATCAAAATGTGATTTTGTGATAATGTGATTTTATATAATTCTCTTCTAAAACTATACTAATGTGAAACAATATTAAGCATGTTGAAGATTTGCTCATTACAGCATAAGTCATAATGAGTACAGTACAGCAGCTTTTCATAGGTACAAGTTTATAATACAATATTTAGGCATTGTTATACACTGAAGCAAGAGTGAGTCTTTGATATAAACTGTTTTTAGTAAGTAAAAGCTTTCTACGTTTACATGGACCAACCTTTTCCCTGTGATAGTGTTATCTTGCACACAATGATATTTTCTTGTGGATGTGAACACAGTGACAGGAAAGGGGAAAATGTTGTTGGCCAAAAACCAAACCTATGCACCACTCATTTGGTTTATGTTAACACACACACACACACACACACACACACACACACACAAAAAAAAAATCCAACATGTCTATCTGTGCACTACAGTTGATGTACTGTGATGGTTGTGATTATATATTTTTCTACTTCGGATAATGTTTCTTTTCTATTGTACAAATGAAGATTATATTCACATCTAAAGATATTCTTTCTTTCTTTCTTTCTTTCTTTCTTTCTTTCTTTCTTTCTTTCTTTCTTTCTTTTATTTAATTTTTTATATATATATAATTTTCTCTCCTCAGATGACCCTAACTGGTGTAGCGGGCCAAGCGTCCAACTGACTGCCAGAGGCAAACTTCAGGCCCCCTTCAACTTATCCTGGTTATTTATTTTTCCCTCAAACAATTCAATTGGCCCCATGTACAAGCAGGGAAACTCAGTGAATGCTCTTCTTAGTGTATGTGTGTACTGTATGTGTATGTGTGTGCATAAAAGAGCAGTGCAAGGAGAACCTGGGTTTTCTGGGTGTTTGGCAGCAGATGAGACAGCCCTGGCAGGAGTAAATTAAAACTATTAAAGTGAATCATACATTCCACCCTGACAAGCACATCTTCACCCATGAAACCACAGCGGAGGGATACGCTGCCGGCAACCTGGCAACGGCAGCCAAATATGTTCTTAAAGAGTAGTTGAGGCCCACGTTGTGTAATAGGCTGCTGTCGAAAGCTAAATGCGCAGACACCCATCCATACGCTTGCCACATTCGCCACTCGCTGCAGTGGAAGTGCGCACATCGTCACCCTGTCTTCTTCCAGACCTCACAAAAAAGGTTTTAGGAGCTCCTGGTCAGCACTCCATTAATGCATTGCTCTATCACTGCCAGACACTTTGGGTGGCCTCTCCCATGGCTTCAACAGTCTCCATACCTCTGCTGCATATTGATATTGAAAAACCACAGGTATTTGGTTCAAAAGAAGAGTAATGTATCTCTTTGCTTTTCTCACCAACACTAACAGCCTGAAAGACATTTTGGATAAACTGCATGACAGAACATCTGTGATTTTGCAAATATTTTTTACAGGGAAAAATAATTGATTAATCATTCTCAGAGCCTGAAACAATCACAATTACGTGTGCCACATTAAAAAAAAAAACTACATATAATCTGGCTTCCATCAACATACAATAGTAGTTCAGTAAATTCATAAAAATCCACAAAACCACAGTCAAATTAGATGCTTCCTTTATTTCTTGTGAATCAATCATAAAGATAAGTGTAGTCCTTGCCAAAAAATTTTACTGTTTCATGACTGATGGTTTAATTCATCTGTTCATTTACATCATTTTGTAGACACCCTTATCCAGAGTGACTTACATTTTTACAACTGAGGCTTATTTATTTATTTATTTATTTATTTATTTATTTATTTATTTATTTATTTATTTATTTATTTATTTATTTATTTTTAGTAAGTGCTTCCTAATCAGAGTTGAGGTGGATTTCGAGTCCTGGAGGTACAGTCCTGGAACTCCAGTACATTGCAAAACAGACATTCACACATAAACATCAATATTTCATTAACAACATAAAGCAACAAGTGCATAATTGAAAATATCACAGGGTTATCAAATCAAGATCAAATCAAATAAAATCAAATCAAATTTTATTTGTCACATACACATACATACAGAGTATGAAATGTATTGAAATGCTTTTTATGTCTGTCCGGTATTCAAGCATAAAAGTAATGAATTAAGGATAAAAATAAAACCATCTTATATATATCATATATCATATATATCATATATTGAGAAAAATATATTTATGTACTTACTTCTATGATTTATTTATTTAACTTATTTATAGCATAAACAAAAATATTTTTAAAAAACACTGAACTCACTGTCATGGTCATGAAACCATGAGAGGACTTTTCCTGGAAGTAACCATTAGAAGATGGCAAATTGTGGCCATGAAGGGATGCACATGGTCAGCAGCAATACTCAAATAGGATGTGGCATTCAAGTGATTATTGATTGGTATTAATGGGCACAAAGTGTGCCAAGAAATCATTGTCGACAACAATTTTAACAGTGCCAGCTAACAACATTAGAGGTGCAGAGGGATGTCCTACATGGAAAAGATGAGCAACAAGAGGTCCGTAGGTGAGGTATAGAAACTGCCAAACAAAGACTCTAGACTGAAGAGATTTAGCAGACACTAGGCTGAAAAGATTTAGTGGAGGCCAATTGTCCTGTTCTCTACAGATACAAAGATCATGTACTCCCAGCTGCAAGGGAACATTAGAAAATGGACAGACCCAATGAGAGTTGAGACTTGGTAAAACTATAAAGACATAGAGGAGAAAAAAACATCGTCCAATCCCAAGTGGCTGGTGGACCCAAGAGTGGACCACAGAAACCTCCTAGAAAAATATCCAGTCATCATCATAAAGGCAAACAAGGAGTGTCAAGCATAAAGAACTTGACAGTATGTGCCTGTCAGCGCATTCAATATCCCCACAAGGGTACAACACCTTCAACTGATAACCTGCCTTTCCACAACATAGACTGATCTCAATGCCATGCACTATAATACTGGAATGCTTGGCACAATGAAATCAAGGCATATATCAAGGTTTATATCTCATATATATTTGCTCTTTGCATAGGCCCTCAGCCAAATCATCTTATACACATGAATGGCATCAAGCTGTAGGCTAGGAGTGATTGAGATATCAACTCATCCACCTTACCAGGATCTACAGTGAGGACATCAGAATGTCATACAGATTGGGTAAGAGTGAACATATAGTAAAAATTAGTGAGAAGTATTGTTATCAGAAGGAAGAATAGCAGACATACTGGGCATCAACAAGTATCTTGGTAACCCAAAAACAGCTAGGAGCTAGCTGGCATACGAGCAATAAAATGAGGAAGTGTCAGAGCCACTATCCAGTATAAAATAAAGAGCATCAATGAATACATCAAGAAGATGGACCCTCAATTAAACTGCTAAGAGCCTGCCTCAGGTAGCGGAAAACAGAGGGTGATGAGGAAGAAAAGGCCCCTTCATGGGATGTATCATGGATAGAAAGAGCAGGTGGTTGAAATCAAGACATCCTAAGTGCGGCTAGAAATTCTGGCCTGAAGGACAGCACAGAAGCTCATATCATGGCAACACAAGAACAGGCAAGCATCTTTTACAGCTGACAGGACCATATGTTCAGGCTCTGCAAAGCCATCACTTAAACACTACAATATATAGTAGCATGGTGTAAGATGCTAGCTGGGACAGCAAATACTGAGTGACTGAGAGAGTGTATACAAACATCTGTGCTACGTATGAATTAAAAGTCCCAATGGGACATATTACAGAAAATAGCTGAGAACAGTAGAGCTAAGATTCTGTGGGACTTCAAGCTTCAGCCTGATTAACAGCTTCTGGCTAACCAACCAGACATTGTGGTGGTTGACAAGGAGCAGAAGACTGCAGTTGTGATAGATATGGCAATCCAAGCTTACAGTAACATCAGGAAGAAGGAGCATGAGAAGATCGAGAAGTACCAGGGGCTGAAGGAACAACTGGAACACATGTGGAAAGTGAAGTCCAAAGTCGTCCCAGTGGTAATAAGAACATTATGTGACCCCCAAGTGGGAGAATGGCTCCAGCAGATTCCAGGTGTAGCATGTGATGTCTCTGTCCAGAAAAGTGCAGTCCTTGGAACAACTAAGATACTGTGCAGAACCCTCAAATTCCCAGGCCTCTGGAAGGGGACCTGAGCATGGTGAAGTCCCACATGGGGCTGAAACGGAGACCACCAATTAAAAATAATGTAAACGGAGCTTTAGACTTCTGAAAATATTTAGATTCGGAAAATATGTTAAATGCTTATGCTAAAAGTTATATAATTTTTATATATAATATAATAGTACTGAATGTAAATGTATGGGAAAAAAATATTACCATAAAATTGATGCCTATCAGGATGGCATTTTTGGTTGTTAGACAGCATTAATGATTAAGATAAATGAATGAAACAATTCCTAGAAATTTTAGGGTGCTTTCATAAAGTCTGTTCAGTCTAATAAAGAATGACTTTCTATATATAGACTTCTGGCCATAAAGCTGTGTGGCTTCTTTTACATTATGTGGTACATCCTGTTTTTCTCGATTGGGCTGTAATTGGATCTCAGCAGACAAAGAGGCTGATAAAACCATCATTATCAAATATCACATGGGTTAGGATGTCATGGGAGAGAAAAGCACACTCTCACAAACACCGAGGAAAGAGAAATATGGCACAAACTAAAAGAATGGTGCTGCATCACAAAAACCCTCAACAATAAACAGCTTAAGAATGTAACAGATTGTGGCTGATAGCTTTAAATGTCTGAATCGTGACAGAATAACGGTACAAATTAATAATATTTAGGGTAGGACACCCACCAGATTGCTGTCTATCTGTGAATGGTCAGGACTGAGTGAGGGCAATGAATGAACTCCGAAGGCATCTGTGACATTTTACTGTCTAACTGAGCCAAGAGCAATAGGATCACCTAATGATAAGTACATTGTTCCATTTTTTTTATCATCCTTCCTTGTCCTAAAGTCTGACCTGTTAAAAATGAAATGGTCATATAGTGCAAAAAAAAAAAAAAAAACTGAACATATTAATACTGGACAAGCATGAACAGAGACCGACCCCTCCTTTTTATCTCGTGACAGCGAAGGGAAAAGAAAGACACCAGGTGACTATGAATCAAACAGTGACAAAATAATAAAATTCCACTGTGATAAGCAGGATTTCCATTTCGGCCAAATTTGCTGACAAGGTCCTCAACTTTCCTGGGGCAGGTTGAGGAGTTTTTTTGGCATAGAACATAATGTCAAACTTTGAACGAAAGAAAATTCAGATGACTTTTGAAACATTATTGGGCTTATACTCATTCTAATTACACTAATACAAGAAACAACAACAGTAAGACACAAAGTGTTGGCTTTTGAGTGAAGCGAGGCAGTTTCCGTAACACTACATTAAAATATACTGATCGTGTCAGTTTGCCTGAAGATATCATAAACATACAAGGAGAAGATTATTAACAATAAAAAGTGTTAAGCTTTTCCAAACATCATGTTTAACTGAGTATTGTTTAACGCTAATTGAGTAGACCATTCCTATGACTGTAGGCAGAACACCTTGATCTGATCATTAAAAGATTGTGAGTGTGTTTACTGCCAAAACACAAATAGCATTGTGAACTCCCCTATAATGTAGCTTGTGGTGCAAAAGTTGTACATCAAGATCTTATACTTTACACTAGGTAGTCATTCCATGTAAGGTATTTAAATTTTACATGCCTTAAGGTCTTATTATAATATCATTAATTATATCATTATATATCATTATAACAAGGATTTAAGTCTCTGTTAACAAAATAAAATAGCTAAGAGGAACAGCATGTTACAAAATAAAAAAAATGGAAGTTATATTTCCAAGAACAATCTGCACAAAGGAGCCAGAGCATTAATAGCAGATGTGATCATGAGGGTCTGAAGTTTTAAAGCTCAAGGCAGCACTCGGACAAGGTGCATCTCAGAGGTTACTACGTCAGAGATTAACTGAAAGGCTCGACATCACTGCTTCCCAGCTTTGCCCTTGACTTCAGTTTACTCAGTGTTAAATTGTCAAAGGCCTGACAAAGTCTTGTTCATTTACTCTCCCCTTTTCCAGACCTCCCTGTTCTGGCAAGCTGCCACCATGCCCCCGGTCACCTTCCTTCACAGTATGCATGTGCACTATGTAGAAAAAGGGAAAAAAGAGATCTGGTACAATCTCTCTTCCTTTCTAGGACAGAACTATGTTAGGGCTTTGCTAAATGTCAGGTAACATTTTTGGTGTCTGTTCTCAAAATCCTTTTCAGAATTAAATAGGCTCTTTAAAGATAAACAAATGAACAAAGTGAGATGTTCTGTGACTTATTACTTTTTATTACATCTTGAGAATTATTGCATTGCTATAATAGGGTATAGTGGAAGGGCAAAAATCTGCAGGTTTCTCACATTGGTAATGTGGGTAATCCATAATAAACATCATTACTTTATAAACTTCAGAGAACTGATGAACTATTAAAGCAGCAGAATTTTATCCAAAATCATCATTTACATGATTTTTTAATGAGCAGAGATTTTAACGAGAGCAGTGAGTTTGAGCCGAATGTCCTCACCCCATTTCTTTAGTATATGGGATTGTGTGGGGGAATGACTGTCAGTATCAAACCGCAGAACATCCCACCCCACCCCCTACCCCTACACACACATGTGGTCTCAATTAGAAGAAAAACTCTTGTTTTTACCCACCACTGAATAGAAAGGAAGGCTCTCAGGGCTGTTGTTTGTTGGCCAGACCTGCCAGAGAAATGGGCAGTAGTTCAATTTTTACATACATTGCACCACTGTTTACTCACATTTAAACAAAGAAAGACTTCAAAGGCTAAAGCACAAACTCTCATCATCTCATTCTACCCCAAGCGATGAAGTTTGCAAACTCATAGAACAAAATGAAGAAAACAAAGGCATTTACAACAGACTTCTGTTGAATTCTTAAATCTGATTAGTCAGGCGGAGTAAATAAATTTTCTATAATAGAATGACTCTGAAGTTGACTCAAACTTACTGTAAATAATAGTTTTATATTAATGCTCTCAATCTAATTTATTATTGTTTCTATAGTAACAAGTCATTCACAGGGGCCTGTCTGGTACACGTGCTGCAAATTAGGTTAAATGCGAAAACATAAGCTGTATAGCCAAATGTTTGTGGACACCTGACCATCACACCACATATTGGAAACACAGAATTGTATAATTGTACTGGTTGTTTTTGTATGATGTAGCATTACAAGTTCCCTTCACTTCAGCTAATTGGCCCAAACATGTGAAGACATACTTTGCCAAGGTTGGAGTGAAAGAACTCAAGTGACCTGTACTGAGCCCTTGCCTCAACCATACTGAAGACCTTTGGCATGAATTGGAATCAGTGCATGACCTTGCTATTGTTCCCCAAAGTCGTACTCCAAAGTGGAAGGCCTTCACAGAAGAGTGGAAGTTACTATAATTGCCCAGGGGGCTAAATCTAGAATAGGTTGTTCAAACAGCACATATCAGCACATATGGTAATATATGATAGTTAAAAAAATGTAAATTATACCGTTGGAAATGTTTGCATCTTCCTTCTGGACTATAATATAGATGTTCTCTGATAAGTTTAAGATAAAAAAAATTAAGATTATTTTCTGAACAACATCCCAATGAGTTGAACCTCTAAATAGCATTAAATTCATATTAATTAATTAAGTAATTAATTCATTCATTCATTTATTTTCTACCACCGATCCGAACTTCTCCGGTCATGGGGAGCCTGTGCCTATCTCAGGCGTCATCGGGCATCAAGGCAGGATACAGAGTGGGCCTGGATGGAGTGCCAACCCATCGCAGGGCACACACGCTCTCATTCACTCACACACTCACACACTACGGACAATTTTCCAGAGATGCCAATCAACCTACCATGCATGTCTTTGGACCGGGGGAGGAAACCGGAGTACCTGGAGGAAACCCCTTAGGCAGAACATGCAAACTCCACACACACAAGGCGGAGGTGGGATTCGAATACCCAACCCTGGAGGTGTGAAACAAACGTGCTACCGTGCATGATATTTTTACTTTTAAATATATTTTAAATATTATATTTTCTCATTTTATGCCAGTCATACTGGAGATGTATAGGCCATAGGGAGTGACTTATGGTGTAGAAATCTGTGGAACATAGAGACAGTTCAAACAAGGAAGCAGTTTTTTCCAGGAATCGGACATGTTTATCTTTTCTTCAGGATGTGTGAGAGTCAATGGAAAGTTCTCTTGCAGTGGTCTTTTTCGTGCTATCAAACCCATGGGGTCAAAGAGGCTAACAGTAACTCTCTGCCGTTTTGTCACTAGCTGCAACTTTCAGAGTAAAGCAGTCGTTCGCTATCTCATAAGCTAAAAGGAATTTCAAGTTTTATAACTCCACCAATTATCTCCGTATTCAGGATGGCACACAGGATGACGCAAGTCCATACATGTATGTAGCTGAGGGGTAAGAGTAAGTGAGGGGTCCATGTCCAGGATCTTTTCACCAGAGGGTCCCATCACCATACCTGTAGCTTGTCACATGAGATCTGGCTGGAAAATACTGTACTTTGTAGAAACATGCTTTGGTGGGTAACTCTGTTCAAGGAAGGACATTCTGATTGGAGGAATCCAACAGCATTACAGCAATTCCATAACCCGGTTCTCTTGCAGAGGCAGGCCTTTAATTTCATTAATGTTAGGTAATCTAATTAATGATCTACACAATTGCAATGAAAAATATATACTGTACTGTGTTTTCAATGCACTGAACTATTTCCATTGTAAGATATATTGCAAAGATTGGGAAGAGGACTTGAGTGGAGTGGATCTCATTTCTACATATCAGAAATATTTGTGATAGACATGCAAAAACTGAGATAAAGAAGAAACAAGAAAAATAAGAAACAAGAAAAAAACCCTACTCGCTTCAGGTTAATGCCATCTAGGTGACCCAGGACCACATGTCTGACTCCCGGACCCTGTGTGTCCCAGGGATAAGCCCATAGTCTGAGATCTCTATGTCCCTGGAAGGACATTCTGGTCAAGATAGCATTGCCAATGAAGGAAAGTGAATGACCAGTGTCTCCTCCAGTTCTGCAGGGACTGCATGGTTGCCTTCAAGATGGCCTTCATATGCCTGTGTGATGTTACTGTTTTCACTTATACCATTAGCATCATCTTTAACTTCAAATAATAATGACTTCTGTACATGATCAAGTTGTGATATCTCTTGTCTTTCTTGTCCAGTCTTTGACTATCTGAGGTGAGACATACAGCATGAACATCACTACATTCTTTGGCTGATGCAGCTCCTTTTTCATTAACTAAGTTATATGTAGTGTAGGGTAACTGCATCCTTACTATCTCCTTCTCAGTAATTTGTTAAAAAAAAAAATTATTTTTACAAAGATCAAACTGCCTCATGTAGCCAGTATAATATTACAAATGTAAATGTAAAAGATGGAAATTGTATAGACAAAAGTAACTCAAAAGAAAATAATCAGATATTTAAAGTAAATAGTGTGTTGTCTGAATATGCTATAAAGCCATAAAAGGTATACACCATGAAGCAAGTTAAAAATAAATTCAAACCAGCACTGACAATTCTGAATTACAGCATGCAGATTTATGCAATTGTTAGTTTCTCCTCTTGTTAGTTTCCTCTTAAATACCGAAATCTAAAATGTAAGAGGAATTTCAGAAACAGATAAAGATTGCCTGACTATTGTATTGCTTGCTACTTAACTATTAAATGTTCTTTTTGGTTTTTGTGACTAACTTTGGTTAATAACTGTGAAAATGTACCGATTTGAATGTTTAAGTTGACTGATACATTTAAAGAATCAAATAAAAATACAAAAAAACATGCTTAAATAAAGCATTTCATAAATAGAACATCTCACATTTATCAATATAAGTTCTCTAGTTGCTAAGTAACAGCATAAAGCATACTGCCATTTATGTCTGTATTAATAAAACACATTTTTGTTTTCACCATGCTTCTTGGGTAAAAGAAAGACTAAGACTATTTTGTCCCAAGAATAACATCTACTTTCACCCATTGTACCAATAGCAATGACCAAGAAGCATTTTTTTAAAAAAGCATGTGAAGACATACAAAATCCACACTGGCTTATTTAACAACAACTGGTAACTAAGAACTAATCATAGTGGAAGAGAGAAGAGCAGCTGCTTCCAACAGCTACTGCTTCATCAGGTCCAATAATTGCTGACCTTTTCAGTAGCCTTTTCATGCTCAATAAAAAAAAGTACGGAGCATTCCCGCCCACTGAGGCACTGGAGTTTACATGTGCTATGAATACAGCCATCACCTGTAAACACTGAGGGGAAACCCTTTACAGAGTCATTAAACAGAACCCCCTCTTTTTCTCCATGGAGGCCTCAACAGGGGTTCAAGTGTTTGGGAAACTCTTTCTGTATTTGTTGTTGCTATAACACACTGTAGATTTAGTGTATTATTATTAACAGGGTCATGTTTCTATGCCTGTGGAAACAACCTGGTGTTCACTGTCACGGGCGAAAGTACGGAGAGGAAGTACGGCTCGTGGAAAGCGAACTCCTGCTTACAATCCTCTGTTGTTCATGAACCTCACTCTTCAGTCTCACAGAGCAGTTACTCATAGCCGTTACGCACGACCTAAGAAACACTTTGGAACTGAGCCCACTTTTACTTTACAGTAGGAAAAGTCTGAACACTGTGCATACATTGACTATGGATAAATTGATGCACTGTGTCAAATCTAGTTCAAGTTGAATCTACTTTAAGTTATACTATGTCCTGGAACATAACTGAAAGATTGTGGATATTTTATAGTATTAAATGTTAAAATATAACAATGTTTTCAATTAATTAAAAAAAATCAATTAAATAAGAAGATCTTAGCCAAATGATAATAACAAGCTGGTTGCCTGAATCAAACATCATCCTAAGAATTTATGAGGGGGATTTTGTGAATAGAATTTTCTAAAACAAATAAAACTGCTCCCAAACACTAAGGTTTGAACTCTTAGTCTCTAATAACTGAGGAGGTTAATAGATAAGACACTTTGCCTCAGAATACTCATGAACTGACAGAGAGTTTAAATCACTCAGATAGATTTTTTAACACTCTTAATTGACCCTTTCCAGTGTTAATCTGAAACAGCTGCTGTCCACATAACGTAAGGAACCTCTAGTACAGCTCTACAGTGACACAGTGGGTGAAAGCCCATGATGAAGGCAAAAATGTGAAACAGTGCTCCTACCTTCCTTATGCTTTCCATCTGGCATACTGTCTCCAGCTAGGACATGTTTAATTTAACTCTGAAAGCAGGTGGAGAGTGAAAGAAAATGTTCCTTACTGTGTTACGTTGTCGTTAATTTCTATTACAATCTGATATTCTTCTACAAAGCCAGCATTACTACTAATAAAATGGAATTTCAATGTTCTATGAATAAATGGGAAAACGTTCTAGCATGCATGTAAGCAAATTTAACATCGGTTCACCTTAGGTCAACTCATGACAGTTACAACTATTAGTGACACAAATATTCTTGTCATCTTACATTTTTAATACAACATTTGTACAATGGAAAGACTAATTCTTAAAAGTAGTTTTTGTATTACTTCCAGGAAATTATATTTCACACAATTTACAGTTTAGCCAACATCCAACGAAGCCAGTGGACTGTTTCCATTGAGACACCATAAACAAGTTTCAATTCATTAGTCTTGCATAGTGACAGAGAAATGTTCTTAGAAAATCAATGCAAATTAAGTGCGAAATGATTTCCAGACCATTGGAATGAAGAAACTAATTACTATCACAGACACAAACAGCTGCTTCAGTGCTTGTCAGCACTGGAAACTTGTTTCCAGTGACATGTTCTTTTTTCATAGCCTTGTAATTTTGTTGCCCCAGTTGTTTTTTCTGACCCCTCATTGCTCACCTACATGGTCAAGTCAATGGAGCCACCCGCTGTTGTTTGTGGTCTTTATTTTTGCACCAGCTGGCAGAGGGGAAAAAGGAAATTGGGGTCAGGAATGACAGTCATGCTCCTTATTCTGTCCAACTGGCCCTTCCTCAGTTTGCCAGCAATGAGGAAATGCCCTGGACCCCAATCTGTCCACACAACCAGAACGGGAAAACAAGAAACCAGAGTGTGTAAGGAAGCTTGCTCTCATGATCTCCAGTCAGAGACCTCTCAATAAAATACAAAATCAACAGGATAACAGTGTGGTTAAACCCACAATGCATTCCTTAAAGGCATTCAATGTTGAGCAAAAAAACAGCAACTATGTAGCACATAATACCATCACAATACTGTAAATGTTGCAACACCTGTATTAATAAGTCCTGTTTAGGGCTACATGTATAAAGGTTATAAGCCTCTAAATAATAAATACATACTTTTGATTGTATGCTGCTTTATTTGAAAATGTCCAAGATTTCCTTTTAATAGTGGTGAAACAAAAGCTAAGGTTAAGGACAATAGAGTAGTTGTCAATTATAAGGCAGGTTTCCCACAGACAGAGTGGCATCAGACACAATACAGATTATGAGAAGGCTATTATGCAGTACAAGCCACCCAGGATATAAACAGAAGGAGCAGGCAATGTCTGTTATTTATTCTTTAACTATCTATGTATGTGGTTGGATTGATCAACTGCCCTGAAATGATTTCTTAAGGTACCAACGATTGCAAAACACTTTTTGTGTCTTGCGTCATTACAGCAGCTGTGTTTTATCTGTGCTAGCTTTTGTTTAGTCCCCATCTCATGCGCTGAACAATTCAAATTTAAATATGAAATACAGTTATAAATACGTTATGAATGCAGAATGCAGTAAGGCACTTACTTTGATATTATTTTCTCATTTAACATTTTGCACAACACTCTAAACCGATTTTTTTTTTTGCAGACAGGGCAGGAGCAGATGTGGAGATAAGCTGTGGCTTTGATTCAGCTTTTAGCATGAAAAGGCATTTTTTCAATCAGAAACGTAGCTCTAAAAGGAAGTTTACCACAAGGTAAATTTGCTCTAGCCATTTCATGTAATGACCAAATTACATTCAACAATTATTCTGCTCTCCTCTGTATCTTTGCTTTCTTCTGCTGCTGTACTCTTTTATCTTTAGAACGGAAGCCTGCTTTATACCAAATCAAACACCAAACCTCATCTTCTCAAAGCTGTTGTGCACCTGTGCTGGGATCTTTCAAGGTCTTGGATTGGTTATTTTACAAAGATGATTTCTCAGTAACAGAGTTTGAGGGAAGAAGAGCAGAAACAGGGGTCTGCTTAACTGTATTGAATCAGGTTACACTGCCTTGGGCTTGTTCTCTGCTTGCAAACTTCAGGACACTTCATCCATTTTCTGCTCAGTAACATTCTCTCAAAAACAAAAGCACAAGCCCTTACTATAAAACTTAATTTTATTACTGTATCCCATCGTCCTCACCCAGAAGGTGGCTAAACTGCAAACCTTTATTATATCTTGGTACAATCAATAATGGAATAATAATATGCTAAGGGAAACAGAATGTTCTTATTGATTTCCCATTCTGCACACTAAAGAGCTTCTTAAAATCATATATATTCTTAAACAGCCATGGATTGCATAAATGGATATATAAGGACATGCCCCTGGTCTACTCATTAGTGATTGTATCTCCGTTCTGACAGCACTGTTCTTAATTTAATTCTAGAAATCTAGTTTTTGTCTGCATTCTCTCCTTTTTATTGGATGGTCAGACACAAATTGACATATAAATTGAGCCCTTGGATATAATTAAGTCAGATAAAGAAAGGTAATCTAGTGAAAAAAGGCAACCACTAAGATAATACTACCCATGCAAATGAAAGTTCCCTAGTGTATCTGCTATATTTCATTCATTCATTCATTTTCTACCGCTTATCCAAACTTCTTGGGTCACGGGGAGCCTGTGGCGTCATCGGGCATCAAGGCAGGATACACCCTGGATGGAGTGCCAACCCATCGCAGGGCACACACACTCTCATTCACTCACACACTCACACACTACGGACAATTTTCCAGAGATGCCAATCAACCTACCATGCATGTCTTTGGACCGGGGGAGGAAACCGGAGTACCTGGAGGAAACCCCAGAGGCACGGGGAGAACATGCAAACTCCACACACACAAGGCGGAGGCGAAAATCAAACCCCCAACCCTGGTGGTGTGAGGCAAACGTGCTAACCACTAAGCCACCGTTCCCCCTCGCTATATTTCATAAACAGTAAATTTGGTAAGTGAATTGGAACTTAGCAAATTGAAGTTAACGTAGAAAGTGAATACTAACTGAACAGCAGCTCCGTTAATTCCTTTCCATTGCTTCTCTTTTTCTACCCATCCCGAAGCATCCAGAGATTATACTATAGCTACAGTTGCATTCTGTGTCATGAAGATTTTGGACCTTCACTGAGAAGATGCCAACCCTGTGACGATCCTGAGGCATCTAGAGATGTACCAGCTCCAGTTGGATTCTGCTTTATGAAGTATTTGGAGGAGATGCCAACTACTGGTGGTCTTGGAGGACAACAACCTCCCCAATCAATACAAAACTGTCAGACTGTATATTTATAATCACACCCTTCAGTGTCACCCAAATGAGGATGGGTTCCCGTCGAGTCCGGTTCCTCTGAAGGTTTCTTCCAAGAGTTTTTCCTTGCCACCTCAGCTCAGTCACCTCAGACTTGTTTGTTGGGGATAAATACAAACAGAATTAAATATAAATCTAATAGAAATCTTCATAAAATATAAAATTTTTGTTCTGTAAAGCTGCTTTGAGACAATGTCCATTGTTAAAAGTGCTACACAAATAAATTTGATTGAACGGCACAATCCTAATTCTTATGTTTACATCTTTTCAATCTTCACACTGATGTTGCTGAGTGTTTAATGCTCATTTATTTGTATGTACTACATATAGTAATAACACCACTTTGTCCTGTGCTTCTGTATAATCACATGGTCTAGAAATGTTTGCCCATCAAATGAAATGTCCGGTTCATGTCTGTTGGTGCATCTGTCAAGCTGTATTGCTTCTTATGCCATTTATATGATTCCGTGGTGAACATGTTTGGACAGGTCAAGTCAGGTGAAGTGTTATTTTTCTTTTTTTTTCAGAGAGTAGATTTTTTAAAAATATCTTGGATAACGCAAGGCAATAAGTTATGCCGAACCAGGCAAAGGAACAAAGGAAAAGGCGTAGCCTCTGCTTCTAACCAGAGACAGCAAATCCCCTCAGAAAAATAGACTTACATAACCCACTGTGCACCTGCAGCGAGCAAAGAAAACTTAAAAGCCACAGTGTTTCAATGGGTGGATTTGAAAGAAGTCCCAAACCAACTATCATAATGCAAAATGTGAAGCAATCATGATGCAGAACTTCTTTTATCTGCAATTACATAGTGCTGAACTTTGCCACTAGTTCTGTTAGTATGATACATACTGTAATGACTGAGAAATTAATGATTGTGACCTTTCAGAGACTGAGGGAATGTCTCATCCTGATATGATGGGGAAGAGCCAACATAAACAGAACACAGAGAAAACACCCAATGAAATTTTAACTGGAGCTTCAGATCTTGAAGGGTTAAGTACTTGATGCCTCTGAGTTTTCAACAGATGGTAAAGTTTTCTTTGAATTTGCTTCCCCCTTGTGGTAAAATAAAGTAAACATCACGTAAATAATAATAAATACAATGCTTAAGAATTACATATTGGAAATTCAGCACTTTGGTGTGTTAATTTAAAGAAGTTCCTGTATTAATGTTTAATAATTAAAAGGAGTTTAACAGCAGCATCATTGCAATACAATGGACAGAATGAGGCAACAATCATAAATATTTTGTGAGGCCACATTTGACGTGTGTAGCAAATGGGAATAATTACAGCACACTGTTTTACTGGCAATCTCAGTTACAACATTATTATATCCTTTTGTAATCACTTAGTCCAGACACAAAAAAAAAAGAAAGAAAAAAAAATCATGGAAATGAAGTTGCATGCTGAGTTTCCAGCATGCAACTTCACTCTATTAACTGCTAGTCCTTGTGAAAGGATTTACTTCATTTTCAGCAGTTTGATTCCTGTCCTTAGGCAACAAGTGTAGACTGCACAAAATCTCTTGACCTTATAAAACAATTGAAATGTAACTGAAGGGACTAAATGGAACAAAGTCCCATAAACTTGTTATTATTGGAATGGAATTAGTGAGTTATTAATGGAAACTGGATCAGTTTGAGTGTCAGATGGAAGATGGAGTGTCAAATGTACTATCAGATGGAAAAAAGACAAAGAAAAAATTAAAAAAGAAAAGAAAAAAAGAAAAAGGGAAAAGTATTGTAAATTTATGGTGCGGTACTATCAGAAGAAGTTACATCCTTGAACATTTCTGAAATTTGAACTTTATTATTAGAAATTGTTACATAAATTGGTTATTTAATCCTGACATTAATGACATTAACTTACAGTATATTCTTATATAATATATATAACTTATATTCTATCTATAACTTAAGTGCTTCCTGCTTTTTTGCACTTCCTAAGCCATAAAGAAACATATTCCAATATGTGATTCTGTGAATTAAGCAGGTTGCTAGGAGTTGGTGTTAGGTTTGGAGCATCTGATGGAGCGTCTTGGTTAAATTTGCCATGCGGCTCAGAATATCTCGGATGCTTGGTCTTAGTATGTAGTGTACAAAAGCCAGCACTTTATCGAAGGTGTTTTCTCGAAGCCTACAGAAAATTAAAAATAAACAAAAAACTAAACAAACCAAACCAACCAATTCAAGCAAAACAAACCCCACCAAAAGGCCTCCTGCATTTGCCTGCATTCAGCCCATACACTCCCTACTAGAACCCTCTGGATGTGTTTAAATTTGAAAAAATAATAATTAAATTGAATGAATGAATGAATGAATGAATGAATGAATGAATGAATGAATGAATGAATGAATGAATGAAGGGATTAAAGAACATCTGAACACCTGAATAAGTAGTAGATCATATTTTTTCTTCTGCAGTCCAATGATCCCTTGGACTGTAGCTCAGACCTCCACTTGGCTTAGACACGCTTGTTTATAATATAACTGTGTTGTGAGGCGCCATGTGGTGATGTGTTGCGCATGCGCAGTACGTTTACCCCCTCAGAGCAGCGTCCTCGCGTCGCCGCCAGTTGTCGCTGCGCATGTGCCGTGCTGTCAAGCTGCGCTCGCGCTGAATACACACCGGACTCCTGTGTTACCGGAGAGCTGCTCGGTACAATGTCCGCGTTTCAAGCATGAAAACATCGGATTGTAGCTGCTGCACGGAAATAACACAGGAGTGTATCCTCCTTAAACGGTAATGCTTCTTAAAGCATCTTTCAGCAGACAGCTTTAGTTCTCGCATTGTTATTGTCTGTTATTCGCTGAAATCATTCGTTTTAATATACACTTTATTAAAGAATATTCTTTTCTATTCTCTTCTATCTTCATGCCCTTGTATATTATGTATACTATTCATTTAAACCATCATTCTGATTGGATTGTGTTTTGATCTTTGCCTACGTAAGCACCGTACCGTTTTCGCATACTATTTATAGTTATAGCCTTAATAAGCGTACTGTATAAAGTCTGGTATGCGCATTATATTTGCAGGGTTGACGTTTCGCAATCACTTGATCATTTTTAAAAACAGAACAGAACAGAAAGAAAAATAAACAAAACATAAAGAATGCTATGCTAAAATATGCTATATAACGGTTACCTTTTTAAAACGAATACAGATATCAGTCGTGTTGCATGAAGTTTTGGACTGTAGATGTGTTTATAATGTTAACATTATGTGTGTGAAACAGCTTGGTGTTTCTTTTTCATGGTCTCTGGTAACTGATGAGATGCTCAGACATGGTAGTAAGGGCTTTGTTTGGACAGTGTTGTGTCTAATCATGGGCCTTTACAATTGCCCTCCTACTCCATCTCTACAATCCCCTGCTAATCCTTTCCTTAATTTGGTTTACACCCTTATATCCAGAGAGACTTAAATTATCTAATATATATATATATACAACTTAGCAATTGAGGGTTAAGGGCCTTGATCAGGGGCCCAACAGTGTCAGCTTGGTGCACATGGGAATCAAATTCACAACCTTCCGATTGATAGCCTAACACCTTAACCAGTGTCAGCTTGGTGCACATGGGAATCAAACTCACAACCTTCTGATTGATAGCCCAACACCTTAACCACATGTGTGGTTTGCCTCTCTTGCCTCCTTTGTTATGCTTATGGTTTTCTTTAAAGATTATTTTGTGATTCTTTGTACACAATTACATGCTGTTTGTTGTTATTGCTAAAGATGAAACACTTGATTGTGTTGGTTGTCCTATATTAAAATATAAATTGGATGCTATTTGTTCCTTATAGGTTTGTAATTTGCTTGCAGTGTGTTATCTTGTATATTTATACAATAGAGTACACAAGAAATGATGTTGCTGTGTGAGATATAATGGCCTGGTCATCACCACCTACTCATATAACTCAGGATGGCAGGTGCTTTGTTAGCACCTATACTTATAACTAATTTACTGGCAACAGATGTGCTTTTGAGGGTCAAGTGTTTACATCCGAGCCTTAGAGTGTCCCAGCTTAATGAAAACATGTGTATAGTAGCTTAATTTGTATGTTGAAAGCAGGCATAGCAGACTCAGTGGTGCTTAGAACACTCTGTCACCCAGTGAGACAAATATCATCAATATTAGCCATCATAATTTATGATATTGTATGGCATAATTACAATATGTGGACTAGTATGATTCTTTGCATTGGTAAAATGTTTTGAACAGTCATTGTAGGCAGTAGATCACTTCAATTTTACTAGAAAAGATTTGCTCTCGTTTACAGTTTTTGTTCTGTGATATCTCTGAGCATGAAAATATGCCCATTATCCACCCACAGCCCTGTATCACATGAGTCATTAAGGCCTCTGCAGTATTGTAACATAGATCTCAGCATTTCTCTTACTGTCTGCTATTAAATATTCTAAATGTATAAAGCTTGCTGTTTTGTTTTTTCCTTTAGTTCTTTTCTGGATTCTAAGCTTTCCTGAATCGTAGCATCTTGTGATTCCTCTCCCTGAATCTTATTTACCTTTGGCAATCATCCTGACACTGGATGTTTACTCTGTAGTCAGTGTGTAGTGAAAGAGTTTAGCACAAACACTGCTGGCGCCCTCAACCAAATGTTTGGGCTCTTATAAGATGGTGGATTACTCAGAGAGATTGGCACAGATGTGTAAAATACTGTTGGAAAGCGAGGTTCAACATTGCTGTTGCTTTGTCACTGCTTTGAAACGATGTTTGATGAAAAGACATTTCAGATGTTCTTTAAAAGCTCCTGAAATTTTCTATATTATCAACATTTCCTTTGTGAGACCTTTCTTATAGAACTGTTTTGATGAGGCTCTATAAATCTGATATTTTTGTACTATGTTTATTACATATTTATCAATTCTACAAAGTGCTGTTACTACTGTATGGTTCTTTACAGTAACTATTATTTCTCAATTAACTAGATGATGTGGATCTCAATGCCAGTGTCACTGACAGAGGTACGTCCACCACCAGCAAGTCTATTCCTTTTTGTTATTAATATCTACCTGAAATAACCTTAAAATATACTTCAAAAAGGAAGGAAGATATTACAGGAAAAAAAAAACTTTAGACAATTGGCTTTGCTGTGAACTTGATCATGTTTGGATCAAATTTTGGAAATGGATTTTGAGTTCCTGAACATGTTGATTTAAAGTGACATCTTTGTATGACAAACAGGAAGGATGTTATTGCAGAAAAAACTATTAAAAACCTGATGGCGTTGCTGGAGATTGACTCTCCATCCATCTGACCAGTAACACAGAGCCTTAATTGTTGAAACACTGCTGCCCATAATAGTTAGTCTTGTCTAGTTTATAACAGTCAGCTGATTTTCCTTCCTAACTTTTCTGATTATTGCATATAGCCCTTTGGTGTGTCTGCTACATTGGTTTCACTGAACTTTACTGTACTGTTGCCTTGCTGCTACCAGCTCTTTCACTTAGCTCGTGCGTCCTTATATTTTCTCCATATCAGCTAAGGTGTGCATCCCATATCACAATTGTCATTATACTGCAATTAAAACAAGACTGTGTAAGTCAGTGTCTAACATGCTTCAGCTGGTTGATGCTCATGGTCATGTTTAAGGCTTGTTATTATCATTAAGTAAAAAGTATATATGATGCTAGATGGAATCCACCATGGTGGCCAAGAATATAAGGATGTAGAATTTGATTTCTGAAACCATGCAACACAAACAGTAAACGTACATTGTATTTGCAACATATTATAGCTTTATATATAGCATTTTGTGGTCCTCACTGATAAAAGTGCATGCATGTTGTGTGCGATAGAGCCTCTCAGCTAGGACAAGGCACCTTCTGTTAGCTGAAGTGTTGTGAATCTGTACGATGGTACAAGGCGGAGATGGCCCATCCAGATGACAGCGAAGGGATTGGCAGTCATGCCAGCCCTTTCACTGGCTCGGTTCCCATGTCTCTTTCTAGTGGCTGTACCTAGTACCTGTGTTGTCTGTCTGTAAATAAAGGACACCTTTGGTTACAACTGGTGCACAGGAGCAAACCAGGATGATGTCTTGATGAAAGAAAACTCATTGTCATTACTGCAACAGGAGAGTGGAGATCTATAGAGAAGCTCGCCAACTAAACACATTGACAATGCAAACTTACTGAACTGAGGCTGTTTTCTGTCTTGTCAACTAACACACACAAGGAAGGCTCTTAACAAACTCTGTCAAATATTTTATGTTATGTTATGAAATGTAGCAGATAATCTAGGCTAGGTATGTATTACATATACAAAATACATATACATTTATTTACCTATATACATATACATAAGTATATATGTAAATGCAATGCTACTACTGTTACTGAATTCCAAAGTAGCGATATGATGTAGTGCTAAGAAACTTTACAGGCTATGAAGTGTAGTTTCTCATTGTTTTTATGTGATAAACACAGCACGAGTGGGGTGTACGATGTTTGAAAGCCAATGTCGACATTTGATATCACCAAAACAAACACGCCCCTAACCCAAATGGGTCCCACCCCTGTATCGATAGCTCCGCCCACACATACATACGCAACCCAGGCAACTAATGGAAAGAAATGTGTCTTTATCATAGCTGAAGGGAAAAACAATATGATTGCAGATAAACAAACAAGCAAAAATGGCACACAAGCATAATCATGCAAAGGACGGCATATATTAGTTCTGTGAAACAAAGCAAAACCAATGTTACTCACCTATCGAGAAGGAAAAAAGCAACCTCGACGTCCCATCTCAGGCCGTCCTGCTCCTTCAGTTCTCTCCAGTGCTGGAAAGCTGATCTTATATTAACACGGGTCCTGCTTCATACCTTATCATAATCCTTTTTCCCGCTTTTCGTTTTTATCCGCCATGTCAATGTTTCAATCACTTTCTGCTCACACATGTGCACTGAACACTCTCCATCGCATATTGACAAGTCACGTCCCTTTCTTCTCATTGGCTACACGTTTGTTTTGTTTGTCGGCCCGACTCACATACACCCCATTGTACACCCCACCTTTAAGCAGAAGGGAAACCTATTAACAGAAACCTACTGTATTCCTCAGAAGGGAAACCTTTAATGATTAATTCACAATAAATCATTATTAGAAAGCTGGATTTGTTGTGTTGTGTAGTCAAATAGACTAAAATAAATCAACATGACCTGTAAAGATTGTATAAGGTTTGAGTAAAGATTGTATAAGGTTTGAGTAAAGTTTTTTAGCAAAACATTCCATATTATAAACAGAATGCTCTCCAATGTTAAAAGGTATACTTTTGGCTGAGAACACTGGGGAAATTTATAGATTACATTTTGAGCTTGAACTTGAAGAAGCGTTAGATGTTTGCTGGACAAAGGAAAACCGAAAACTGGAGAAAACAACCAAAACAAAACCAGGAAATCCTCAATAATTTTGTTTTAGTATGTATAAGGAATTAGACTTATATATCGTATAGTCAGATTTAACCCCATAAACTTCCTGAACTTGATAGCAGGTCCACACTTTCCTTCCTCACTCATGTGATGTACCTTTTTTATTAGATATTAGTTTTGAAGTAATTTAGTTAGAAGATGTATGTCATGATTTTTTAAGGTAGTCTCGGACCTTTAGGGTTTAAATTGTTATAACTTTGCATTTAAGTATCGCATTATAATATTGGTCTTTGTCTGTTATATTCTTTAACAAATGTTGCTATATCTGCCATAGAAATATAACTCGTAGATTTCAGCAGCCTGTGGGTAACCAGTTTTTAGGCCAGGACAGAATCCCAGATCTAGCTGGGAAGTCATTTAACTAGTTTGATAGCCAAAGGAGTTAGGAAGAGAGAGAGAGAGAGAGAGAGAGAGAGAGAGAGAGAGAGAGAGAGAGAGAGAGAGAGAGAGAGCACCAGCCGTTAGGCCTTGGCTCCCCAGGCGCAGCTCTATTTATAGTAGATGCTGTAAAATACATGCCCACAGGTCAACATTTTCCCTCCATTTTCCCATAAACATGAACCAGTTGAGAAAGGTAGGCAGGCCTCTGAAATTAAAAGCTTCGGACTTGGTGAAGGAATCATGCTAAACTACCAGGAAACCAAGCAGTCTTTCAAGAATTTACACTGGACAGCAGGTACTGGTGAATTAGGTGGAAACACTATATAAGTAAACGTTGAGGACAGCTTATTAAACACACTGCAGCATCCTGTACTCTCCTATCAGGTTCCCCTCTTTCTGTGAATGCAATAGCTCTAGGAGATTATAACTCGGAAAATAACTAGAAAAGCGGAAGATGAAAAAGCCACTCAGTGCAAGGGTATGGCAACAGCAGATCCACTTGTCTGACATCGTCCCTTTCTTATAGTTCCAGCTAAGAAAAGTTGCTCATTCCATCCAGTCTAAATGACTATGTTTTGTTGTATCAATAGATTGATGGACAACAAAATGCTATCAGTTTCTTTAACCGATTTCTCCTAATAGTATATGTGCTTCTAAATACTATTGTTTTCATACTACCACTGTTCAGTGTCTAGCAGAGAATGTCGTGACCTTGTTTGATTAAACACATATGACAAATATAGTTACCCTATGTGCATTTTAACAATGAAGTACAGTCATCTGGTTGGTGTTTTTCTTGCAGTCTTTTGATCTCAGTGTCGTATAGGGAGATTCGCCCCATAGTATATAGAGGGAATATAGGTAGGTACCACATAGTACATACCAAACCGTATATAGACATTTATCCCATGTTGTAAAGGTAGGATAGCAAATATTATATAGGAAATTTATTCCATATTTTACAGGCAGTATGGGATTTACCCAGCAGTGTTTGCCTCAGAGTATGTAAGACACATGTTCATATGAAACGCAATGTGCATGATAGCACACATTATCTATTTATTTGCACAATTCTAAAGTCTGTCTTTGCACATTTTTGTTTTCTCTCTTTCTATTTCTCATACTCTTTCTGGTCTAAAGTAAATGGTGAAGCATGCAATAGGAGGAGCAGTAGAGATGCAAAACCACAGCCTTTCATTTTCCACTTTCCCACTGCTTTTGCTGTCTCAAAGACAGATGAACTCATGGACCTGTATTCTGAAAAGCAGATAGTTTCCACATGTAACCACAGTTTTTTTTTTTTTTCAACAGCATGGCCGACTGCAGGGCGTCTGAGGTTCAAAGACAACAGCGTAGTGTCCTCTAGTCTTTAGCGCAGACTTCTCTTGCCCTTTGTATCAGGGCCTCAGTCGTAAGCTATCAGTCAAGCGGTCCTCACTCTGTTCTTAAAAACATCCGCACTGCCCTTGTTAATGGCTTCCAGTGCAAAGTGCTGGTGATGCAAGTCACAGATCTGACCTTTCCTGGGGGTTGGGAGAAAGCTGGATGTTTTTGTGTATGTGTGAACACAGCATGGGCCACAGATGCTCTGTAAGGATTTGTTTGCCAAGACTAATTGCAGAAAAATCTGTACAACACTATTGCTGTCTATTTTTGTACAAATCTTGAATGTTACTACATGAGAGCATTCACACAAAAGTCCAGTTATTTTAAAACAAATCTTCAGTTTGTTCTTGTCTCAGATGACAGATTCCTTAGAAGTCATGTGTCAGGGAATGTGGTAGCCTAGTGGTTAAGGCGTTGGTTGTACGTTCGAATCCTATGTTCAACTGGCTGCCACTGCTGGGCCCCTAAGCGAGGCCCTCAACCCTAAATTGCTCAGTTGTATAAAAAATTTTATAAAAAAAAAAGTCGCTCTAAATATGGTCTGCTAAATGCTGGAAATGGAAATGGAAAGTCATGATAATCGGTGAAGGTGTCTACTAAACATGTTTTAATTGGGGAAATCTAAGAATCCTTGTCAGAGGTCCAAGTAAGGGTCTAGAACTTAACATTGTAGGTGCATAATATGACTTCATAATAAGGGACAATAACAAGATGGCATACAAGGTTAATGAATATAAGGCTTAACACAAACCAGCTGAACACATAATGGTAAGAAACCAATAACATGACAGGGACAGAGACAGGTCTAGAACAGAAACAAAGGCACATGATGGAAACTCAAAACAAAACAGACAAAGGAGCAGCGTTTGTCAACGCTCCGGTAAAACTCACTGCAGGTCTTTTTAAACCCTATAACCACATGCCTTGTCTAAGCTGTTACAGAATACATTAGAACACCAGACATACCAGAAACTGCAATTTTCCAACATTCAGTTATATGTAATTTGTGTATATTGAAGAGGGATTTAAACCTGAAGGATTGTGGTTATGAATGCGAGACACATTACTACAGTGACACAACCACAACTTCACTGGCTGCTTCGAGGAGGGTTTTTTTAGGATTAGTGAGTGGACTTGGCAAGAAGGCATTGTTCACAACTACCTGATTAACAGAATATGCACACACATAAGGCGTAGATGTCAACAGTTCAATACTGTCTTGCCTCCGCAAACAGGGACAAATGCTCCAGCTAATTACTCAGTTACAAACAACATCGATATACAGATGACTCATGTCATGTTTTTCTCAATATTTGCAAGCTTGCATGGAGGATCAACATTTGCAGTTAGGTAACCAACATATGTGGTTGCAAATGGCTAAAAGTTTCAGTCTTATTCAAGTGACACTTCAAACAAAAATCTTGGCTTTCTTAGAAGTTTAGCAGTAGCTCCTGTATTTATTCAGAACCTAAAGAAGCATTCAGTGGTTAAAACCTCAAGTTAGGACAGCTTATTTTAAACTTAGCCTCACATCACTGAACTATATTACGCTTTCTAATTCTTAGAAGGAAAGTAATATAAATCAATCATTTTCCTTCAAATCTTAATCCTTTTCCCAGTGAATCCAATAAGCTCTGAAATGTAACAAGGCAGCATGCTGTCACTCAAGTCTTATTTCAGCATCTGTCAGACTGATTCTGAAATTATACCATCTCCAGGCATTTGTGTAGAGTTTGATATGGTTGAAATTAAAGCTTTCTTGAACGTATTCCAGTATATTGGGATGCTGCTTGCCAGGTTTGGAATAACATCCTTTATAGTTATAATCCAGTGCTTCTTGTAAAATAGTTTGATCCAGATGCTAATTTTTTTTACGGAAATAGTGCCAGATTGAAGCCTTTTATCTTCAGCACAGACTTGGAAGCTTTAGCTCATACGTATAAATTAAAGAGGCTGTTTGAAAGATCTTTAATCAGTTGGGTTTCTTTAAATTTACGTACAAAATTGAATGTGGGATGAGATCCTGAAATATAAAAGAATGGAATCCTGTATAGAATCCTAGGATGATACCTTAACCAAATTTAATCTTACAAATCTAGTGTTAACTATTTTGGTTTTGCTTTAGCAGTGTCTCAACTGTGGTGGTCCAGCAGGTAGGTTGTCACCTGAAAACTCCATTATTCAATCCTGAGCTTGGGTTGCAGTCTGTCTGCCTGGGTTTCCTCCTGGTTCTCCAAATTCCTTAGTGACTGTGTGTGTGTGTGTGTGTGTGTGTGTGTGTGTGTGTGTGTGTGTGTGTGTGTGTGTGTGTGTGTGTGGTGTCTTAGATGGGAATGACGTCCCATTTAGGACGTATTTCTACCTCACACCCAGTGGTCTCAGGATAGGCTTTGAATCCATTTAATGAAAATAATTGATTAAATGAACAGAATCTGTGAATGAGTCCATCTGATTCATTCATAGCAAACTCACATAACACACTCCTGTTGAAACACAGACGTAACTGGCTGTGCCAGTGGGATCAGATCCAGTGAGGATGGAAGGATACAAAGGAGAGGGCTCTGCACATGGTGTCATTTACAGCACTCACAAAAGGCACCAGACTGTTTCATGTGAACCCTTGGCCTTTTTATCCTCCCCATCTGTTCTATGCTGAATGAACAAGTATGCAATTGTGCAGTTAAGTGTGTGGCTGCATGGAAAATTTAATATAAATGGGATATTTATCTATAGGTTAAAAAATGCAAAATACTTAAACAAAATCAATTTTAACAGAAATGTTGTTAGGCTAAATTAGAAAAACTTAGTAGAAGCACATTTGACTGCAATTGAAGGTCCGCATCTTCTTCTGTATTTTAGCTTTGATTTTAGAAAAAAATTGCTGAGGATTTGTCAGACTCCATTAGCCTTGCCAGATATTCTGTTAAATTTCAATACAAAATATTGGTGACGATTTTTTTTACTTTGTATTGTGCACTGATCCCGTTAGACACCATCTTGTGTATTTCGAATGGCAAAAAGGAGAGAAAGCCCTTATCGGAAGTGAAAGTGACGTGACATACGGATAAGTATGGTGACCCATACTCAGAATTTGTTCTCTGCATTTGACCCATCCAAAGTGCACACACACACCATGAACACACACCCGGAGCAGTGGGCAGCCATTTATGCTGCAGCGCCCGGGGAGCAATTTGGGGGGTTTGGTGCCTTGTTCAAGGGCACCTCAGTCGTGGCCGGCCCGAGACTCGAACCCACAACCTTAGGGTTAGGAGTCAGACTCTCTAACCATTAGGCCACGACTTCCCCCACAATGAAAGTTATGTGGAATTCTCTAACAGTTGCTTTGGTAAAATGACAGCAGCATGCAGTTGTGTGTGGAGTCACAGCCCCCTGAGAGGATCACTGTGCTGACATACATATACAACAACTGACATATGGCAAGATCTGTTTGTAAGCACAAGTGACAGAAACTACTGTCAACTGTGCAAGTGCTATATTACAGGTGTGGTAAAGCAGACCAAATGACTCACGAGGCATAGCTACTGAAAGTAAAGTTAGCGGGTTTTTGAGTAAAGCGGGTTTTTGAGTAAAGGTTTCACAAAAAAATATTTGTGAAAAAAATAAATAAATAAATAAATAAATAAAAATAAAAAAATATATATAATATATTTGTACAAGTTCTCCTCACATATTGTAACACAAGATGTTAATAAAATAATAGCTCAAAGGAAGAATATTTCTGTTCCCCAGACGGTAAACAGGATTAAAAACAAATAATATGAACCACCAAAATTCGTCTAATAAAGATCTCTCTGTTTGCCTGTAAGCCACAGTGTCTGTCTGTTAAAAGAAAACAAAAATAACTCCTTTTCTTACACAAATTTTTGGTTTAGTTTATGTATGTAGGAATTGGTGCATTTGTTTTATTCTTGTTCCTGTAAGCAGTGCTCTTCCCATTAGCTGATTATATAAAGTTTCCACTGTCTTATATCTTTTCGTCTGTCTTTATTTCCCAGTGCTGTTCAATTCCCTGTATTTCAAATTTCATTTCCTGTTATTTATGATCCTGAGTTTATAACACTGATCTTGTTCTGATGTAACAACTCACTCACTCATTATTGTTATGATGACAGTCTTAGCAAGTTATAATTTCCTGAATCTGTTCAGATTTATCTGCTTCTTATTGTAAGCTTATACTGAACCAAATGCAAGATCGTTAAGCTGATTTCAAGATATATTTTAGAATTTTTAAGCTTAAAATGTTTGTTTTACTGGCAGATTAGCGTGCTAATTTTCAGCAATGATTAAAAAGTACCAAAATGATCTTTTAATAGAATAAAAAAGCTTGGAATAGTAAAAAAATATCTTATAATAAGAAATTATAACAAAGTAGATGAGATTTTCATATTATCGCTTGTTAAAATGTCATGTTTTAATGTGTATCCTTATTTATTATTTATGAAGAGGGGTCTCCAGAGTCAGAGGTGTTTAACATTCAATGGGAGAGTCCTCAGCACTGAATGAGGATGAGGTTCCCTTCTGAATCTGGTTCCTCTCAAGGTTTCTTCCTCATATCATCTCAGGGAGTTTTTCCTCGTCACCGTCGCAAAATTTGTAACTTAATTTTAAACTTGAAATTTTTATCATTTTTATGTTTCTATACTTTTGTAAAGCTGCTTTGAGACAATGTGAATTGTTAAAAGCTCTAAACGCTATATAATTAAAGACGTCGTGTGTTCTGCTTTCTTGGAAGCAAAGAACGATCGACTATGACTGCTATAATATAAGTGACAACAGCTGTATTACAAACGTTCCAAAACTTTCCAGCCTTTAATTTATTCATTAACAAATTTTGGGAGTAATTATTTATGGTTGTGTAAGAGAAAATAAAATCACTAAAATCAACTGCGTAGTGAATAGTAACTCCACTCCGCAATCGACCTCATCACACCAGCCCATCACTGATTATTTACCTTTAACAGCAGGTCTTGTCATGTTTTATTTCTTGCACATTGTCAGTTTAAATTTAAATGATGTGTAATGAGTAAACTAAAGACTCCAGTAAAGAGTGAGCTGTGTCTGTCAGTGAAGAAGGCAGACAGGGCTCAGTTTCGTTTGCTTAGTGTAACAGTGCGTCATGCCCAGTGTGGGTGCTGGATTCTATTTCTGTTTTTGTGTATGTGCTGCAGATGTCTGTGGCCCAGAGGAAAGGGGACAGAGTCAGCACACTAACAGCTGAAGCTTGGCACAAGCTCTTGTTAGCTCCAGGGCCTCCAAGTTCCCATGAGGTTAATATTTCTCAGACTGAAAAGAGACAGCCTTCAAATTTCCAAAACAGGCTTCAGAACATCATGAACGTTTTTGTCATATAATGTCGACTAGAACACACCTCGGATTAACGTCTCAGGGCTGCTTGGATATGTGTGTAAGTTCCCCACAAATTGTAACTTTTTATCTGGAAATTGGTATAGATAACGCCATTAAGAAATGTTTTCCAGGTACAGCACCTTTCTACTAGAAATATGCTACTAAATTTCTAAAAAAAAAAAATGGACTGGCTTATTTGAAAAAGAGATGCACATCAGTATAAAATAAATTTATATGTGATTGGATAAACTACAAAATGCTATGAATCCTCTTATAAAAGTCCTTAAAAATACATTTTCCGAACCAGAACTAGATGGTGTTTAACCATGGCTAATTGTTATGTTAACAATCTTACTACAATTGTCTATATTATTCAGTAACTACTGACAGGCTAAACAAACAGAAACAGGCTTCCTTTTGTTAGGAATTTTTGTTCTGTTGAATTTGAGTTGCACACAGAAGAGTTGTGCTCCGGCATCTTTAACTTATGTGAAGGCGAGTGAAGCTGAGCTCCAGTACTATAATTTGATTGGAATGCAAATGATAGAATGGTTCCACTGTGGTGCAGCAGAGAGTGTTGCCATCTCATGGCTCCAGAGTTCCAGGTCCGACTCTGAGCTTGTGATTCTGTCTCCGTAGAGCTTCTGTAAATATTCCCCCTATGTTCTCTGATTTCTTCCTATTTCCAAAATGCTGTCCGTTCGGATTGACTAGACTAAATTGTGAATTGTGTATCTGTATATGTGTGTATGCTGTATCATACTGTAACTTATGCCCAGTGGAAACACTCTGGATTCATGTGTTCCTGAACAGGATAAAGATAAATGGATGCATGTAAAATTTATCATAATGATGCAAAACAGTTTTATGCAGGAATGATTTCGATGATTTAATTTCAAAACCGTGAAATACTTTCATCAGTTTGGGCAAAATGTATTGTTCGTTTTTGTGTGAACTGAAACTGGATTACAAATGTACTGTCTACGTATTAACAACGTTCTAATATTAAGCTTTCATCTGAAACATTTATATAGACTGAAAGCTTATTTTATACAAAAACTCTTAAACTGGGCTCTTAATTTAGGCTCAATTTTATACAAAAACTCATAAAGTAGACTGTTAATGTGGGCTCTAAATGCTAAATTCAGACTCTTAATTCAAATAAAGCTTTCTTTCATCTCGGTAGACCTACTTCAAAGCTATACACATAAAGATGAACCTCTACTGTGTTTATACCTTACGTGTAAACTGTATTTGGGTTAAAAAAACACTTGCGTTTACTCTTTCTTTTGTATTCTAGATCATTCACTTGATTTGGACGAGTGGTCTTGCGGTGCACACTTTCCCGGTCATCTCAGAAAGATGAAATGTTCCGTGTGAGTCCTCTCCAGCGTTTTGAACGTTTGACCTAAATTGTTATAAGCAATATGTGTTCTGTGTTTGCAGATATTGACATGAAGAAGGATATAGAGGTTCTGATAGCAGAGGAACGTGCACAGATCATCTCTAAATATGATAAGGTAAGAAACTGTTTACTTGTCTCATATGCAAAGATATGTCTTATATAATAGTATTATATATATTTTTTTATTTTTAAATTTATTGTATACTTGCAGGAGGAGGAGCTCACTCATTTTTGATCGTTTTAATAAAATACGTCACTCAAGGAGGGAACCTGTGGTCAAAGATGAAGTTCATGTAACGGCGTGTGTGTGTGTGTGTGTGTGTGTGTGTGTGTGTGTGTGTGTGTGTGTGTGTGTGTGTTTGTGTGCTGTTGCTTTATTTGTACAGAGAGGTTTGTGAGAGTGAAATCTTTATACAGTGATGCTTAAGATTTAACGATGGTGTGGCTGTAGCTTTTTGTTGCTGCACTGCTCCTGCTTACCTGACAAGTAGGCCTTCATTTCTATAGGGAGCTGTTTCATGTAATAATGTGTTTGGATACATGGTGCTGTTTCTGGTTCAACATCCTAGTTACAGTATGCTTCAGAAATCTGGCATATCCCCTTAAAGAAATGATTCACTGTTCTAGTGCTGTCCTTGAAAATGATGTTGCATCTGCTTGATCAGTTTTGGCACAGCAAATGGTCCCCCATGGCCATTTCACCTCCCAGAAACATGCCAGCAGGTGGTTTGGCTATGTTAAATTGTCCCTAGGTGTGAATATGAGCATGCATGGTGCTCTTTAATAGACTCTCATCCCATCTAGCATGTATACTTATTTCCTGGAATAGGCTCCAAAAACACAGTCACAAATCACACAATACATTTCACCATATTCTATTGGCCCATTAAGTGAAATTATGGGATTATGTTTTTTTTTTTTTTTTACACAAAAAACATGATTTCATTACATTTAGTAATTTTACTTTAAAAATCTATCTAATCCATCCATCCATTTTTTTGTACTGCTTTTCCTACACAGAGTCCCAGGAAACCTAATTTACTAGTTCAATTAAGCAGAGTGGGTGTCATCAATTCCTGCAGTATTGATCCAGTTACGTTTCACCGTGATGTTTTCACTGACACAGAGAAATTTCTATAAGTATTCAATGAACCTGTTTAACTCAATAGAGTAGTGGGTAATGTCGAGTGTATGGTGCTTGATTCTATTCCAGAGCTTTGAATTTATCATCAGATTATATTGTCAGCGTGTTGCATGGCAGTAGGAGATGAGAAACGCAAGGATTTCCTTTTTACAAGAGGAAGCTCTGATATTATTTGTTCTTTACAAGTGGTTGAAGAAAGGAGGTATAAAACTGATGGCTGGCCAAGTTTACAGTTTGTTTCTGCTTAATCCTTTTTATTTTTTCTTTACTTTGTCCTCAGTTCTTAGTTAATGTTTTTAATATTTGTTACTAAATATTCAATTTTTTAGGTTTTGCTATTGGATTTTTTTTTTTTTTTGGATTTGTATGTGTGTTTGTTTTACAATCTATACCTTTACAGGTTAGCGCTTTGTAAAGGATTTAGACTGGTGACTAGGCAGTAGGAAATAGTTCACCGATGGGCACAGGGCATTCTTTGGGATTGATTTGTCCATGACATGATTGTGGCTTTGGCAGTAGCACTGCTTTTATTGTGTAATTGGAAATTGGGAACTGTCTGATCTTTGGGCTATAGGTCTGTCTAATGGTCTTCCTGTTTCTGTTCTCAGCATAGGGGCAGAGACATCCATTTCTGTCCTCATCAGCCCATAGAATTGATCCTCACTGTCCGGACGCGCTTTTAAACCTCAGTGTTAATAAACATACTGGATGAGGTGAAGGATACTCTGTGAGGCGATTTTGGGCATGTAGTAGTTCTGACATGATGAATCATTTTTTTTATTAATATTTCTGATTTCAGTATAAAGAAAAATGATTATAACAATTATTTTAGTCATTGTTGTTCTTTAATTAATGTTTTCGGTTTCTCCTTTTTAAGTGCTGTACTTGAGTCACTGCTGCCCAAACATGAGGATACAGTATGTCTCACCATGTGTACTGGTTTGATCCAGAAGAAAATTCCTATTTATTTTCTCCAATGACTTTCCAGTCAATTTTTCAGTAAATAGTCTAAAGCATCAAACCAAACCAAACTGCTGTGAGATGAGTCATGGCCTCATTATTACAAACCAAAAAGCCATTTGAAAAGGCAGTGGTACATGACAGTGTACTTACTGCCTTTTTACAAATGCATTGCCAATGATGCTATTGAATTGCTTCCCTTCCACTTTTACCTGCTTTCTTCCAACATTGTTATATTTGTTTGCCAGACATTTTAGAATATAATAGATCACATTATTTCTACATGCTATGCTGAGTCACATTCATAAGTGATCATTTCAGCAGAAGTGGTGGCTTAATCCCACAATACAGGATGCTGTAACTGTAATTCAAATGCAATATATTTCCATGGTTACAGTTTCCTGTCACCGATTGGTGAGTTTTAGGATGAAATTCTAGATAATTTAGTATTGAAATTAGACCTCAGCAATGAAAGGAGTTTTCTCCAAACAGAAAGCTACGGACTTCCAAATGGCACAACAGAAAACATTTCCCCTGTTAACATTTGTCCTTAGATCGCAAGTGCAAATCCCATCGATGACACTAATTGTTCAGGGTGTGATGCTGGAAGTGATGACATACTTTCTCCCTCTATCAAGCACCATGACATTAGTTAGTTCTGGACATATGGGAGCTCCTGCATGTTGAAGGAGTTGGATAATGTTTTTTTATGAACGTGTTTTATCACAACTTGGGCAGCAGTTTAAAAATATGTGCTTGTCTGGCTTTGTGTGCTTCAGAGGTAGCTGCCCAGTGATAGGGAGGGCTATCTGGTGGGGAGAAACTCACCAAGATAAAATTAGCGACAAAAACAAAAGCTGAATGAATTTGTCTCTCATAATGTTAATATGGGAATACATATAAACACTACGGGGCTATGCTAATGCTGTGTCCGTCTGATGCATGCGTTTATCCTGCTTTAACTCACCCAAGGCACCTCATGACAGGGTCAGTTATCACCTGACAAATAGCTTCTATCTTAAGCAGGTGTTCTGCTCTGAGGCTAAATGTACAGATTAAAAATTGAATCTTTATTTCTAGTCCCTCACACACCCACAGGCTTACATTACATTTTGTTGCTAGGGGTATGGTATGTTTGAGTATGGTATGAATTATATATATAATATGATTTTACTTGGCTGTGGTATTGTGTGATATAGCTAACACTGTCATCATTCCAGTTTCTTGACCTTTGACACCATTATGACTTATACATGTGTGTTTCAGGGCAGGGAGGAGGGTGTCGAGATCGACCCTTGGGAAGATGCAGACTACAGCATTTTCAAGGTCACGGATCGCTTTGGCTTCCTGCAGTAAGTCACCTAGTCAGCACTAAAAGACTTTTTATTAAAACTGCTCCCGGATGAGCTGTAGAATTTATCACGGAGCAATGTTATTACTCCCGCCCTAACACTGTTAAAACAATTTTGAGGCCATGTTAAATGTATTTTTTGTGGTTTGTGTTGCATTGACAAAAAAATAGTGTTCAAAGAGCAAAAAAATTAAAAGGAAAGTAAATTCGTTTATTTTAATTTTCTTTTTCTTCTTCTTTTTGTTCTTCTTATCTTTATTATTATTATTATTATTATTATTATTATTATTATTATTATTATTATTATTATTATTATTATTATTATTGTTATATTATAATTGTTGTACAGACCATTATTTTAATGCCAGTTTTGAGCATTATATATTTCTAGTAACAACCTTTAGGAGAAATATGAGAAAATGATGTGTAAGGATAAGGTGCATGCTAGAATAAGACAATAATCAATGATAGAATGGTGTGAAATAAAGTGAAGTTACTGTTACAGGAGTTGATTATTTCCCGATAACATCATGTTCTGAAAGGTTGTCTTCCTCAAGTGCTAAATAATTATTTTCTATCAGAAAAATTCACCCTATCAATATTTAAACATTTTTCTGTTAAAATAACATTTTTTTTTTGTTTTATTTTATTTTTAGGATATAGAATGTTCAGCAGGCAAGTCCCTGTGAATGAGCTGTTATTATGGAAATATTTCACGTATTATAATGCGTGCATAATTATAAATGTGTGATTTGAATTAGAGCTACTGATCAACCAGATTCAAGAGTACATCAGTGCTGTGGTCTAAGAAAAGATATAACGATATACATATAAGTAATTACTCTTAAACTGACTTCAGATTTAAGGAAAATAAGTAGAACTTGGTAGCATTATGGTGTAACACATTAATATGTATTACTTTAGACATTATTAGAAATTCATTTTATGTTTCTTTCAGTGAGGAAGAGCTTCCTTCTCCAACTCTTCTTGAAGAAAAGGTAAGAAAAAGACAAATGAAAACATCCTTAAAGAAAATGTAATGAACCACAAAACATCTCGAACCATCATGGTGTGCATGTGCAGCTGAGGCCAGGAGGTCAAACAATTGATGATATTTTGTGTGTGTGTGTGTGTGTGTGTGTGTGTGTGTGTGTGTGTGTATGTGTGTGTGTGTGTGTGTGTGTGTGTGTGTGTGTGTGTGTGTGTGTGTGTGTGTGTGTGTGTGTGTGTGTGTGTGTGTGAGTGTGTGAGTATGTGTGAGTGTGTGTGTGTGTGTGTGTGTGTGTGTGTGTGTGTGTGTGTGTGTGTGTGTGTGTGTGTGTGTGTGTGTGTGTGTGTGTGTGTGTGTGTGTGTGTGTCAGTAAGATGGCAGAAACAGATGCTTGGTTTGGAGTTATGCTACCATGTGATACATTCCATGCATAGCTGATCTTTTTCTCTGACTTTGATTATAAGATTTGAAGGATTAAAATAGGAATAAATTATAAAGGAGGATGAATTATTTAATATGGAATATAAATTATTAATACGACATTAAATATGTGGACCAGATGATCCTCTGTGGCTGCCCAGAATAATTACAATAATTAATAACATTTCTATTAAATTAAATCCCTGCTGGTGTATAATTTTGGACTGGTACTTTTAGTCCCTGATTTACAAAAAAGTGTGCATGAGATAAGACCCGTTAAAAAGTGTGCAGGTGAGTTTCCTCTTGTGGAATGAACATGTTATCAATGTTGCATGTTTGCTTGAATTAATATGCAATTTTGGGAGTGTACAGCTAAAACTCAGAAAAATAAGGATATAACCAATGCCAATATATTAATATAGCACATGCAATGTTAATATTAAGTAAAATAATAAATATTAAGACTGGGACATGGGATGTGGTAATCTATTGGTTAAGGTGCTGGACTACCGACAGGAAGGTTGTGAGTTTGATTCCAAAAAAAATTGATGTCCACCGGGCTGCCACTGCTGGGCCCCTGAGCAAGGCCCTTAACCATCAATTGCTCATATAAGAGAATCTGCTAAATGCTAGAAATGAAAATAAATGTAAAAAAAAGACTAAATGTCCTTACAGGAATAGCAATTTGCAGGTAACTAAATATTACTGCAGCAAAATTATATATTATATTTCATATTAGATATCCACCACATATTCACAATTTTGAATAACCCAATTTTTAAATAGAAATTGTTTGTATGTACTTTTTAAAAAACTTTTTGGACACGTTACTTGATCAGCATTAAACCGGACCTCCACGTTTTTTCTTGTTTAAAGTAAAACATGTCCACTTTACGCCCATTTATGCACAAACAATTCATTCCATAGCACATTCAGGATATCACTGCTGTAATGATTAATTGTGGTGAAAGTTTAAAATAAAATATGAACGATATGTTTTAATAAAAAATAAATTAATTAATTAAGATCATTTTTCTTTTCTTAGCTTTGATTTTTGAAGTTGATGTGTCTTATTTGCCCTCTGCATTCTTTCCTTCTCAGCAAAAGCAGCTAGAAGTTGAACGTGTGCAGAAATGGTTGAAGATGGTTCGGAAATGGGAGAAGTACAAAAACAGCGAGCGGGTGAGATCTAGCTCTATTTTCCGTTTACATCTGAGAGTAAAGGAAATGGGCAGTAAAAGAAATGGGCAATGAATTATTATTAATGAATCCTGCACTTGTGAAAGACTATGGACTTATCCAACTCTGTCAGTCTGTTGCACAAACTAAAGCACATTTTTATGAAGACAAGCCTTTATCTCCATGAGGGGTTTATGCGACTCTTCCATACACACTGGTACTTTGTTTTTTCTGCTGTAGATGATGAAGAGGGTGTACAAGGGGATTCCACTGCAGCTGCGAGGTCAAGCTTGGAGCCTTTTACTGGATGTGGAGAAAGTTAAAAAGGAGAATGAGGGGAAATATGAGGTAACCCCATAACCCCCCCCCCCACACACACACACACACATTTACATATGCAGTCTTTAGAGAAGCAGATGGGTTATTGTACACAATAGAGCAGCAGCAGCTGGCAGACTGACGCTGTCTAAGCTCCGGATTGAGAATTGCGTGTGTGCATTAAGAAGTGCTATAATAAACACCCCACTATTCAGACCTTAGGCGTTCCTGCTAACTCAAGTGCTACACACGTACAGTTGGCAGAATATCTGTGATCTGGTGGAGATTGCTGAAAACTAAATTGCATCACATTTATTCTAAATCCCCTCCATTGACTAAAATCAGTTTTCATTGTTTGATGTTGCCTCAAGCGTTAGCAAGTCCAGCACTATTGTCTGTCTGACGGTTGGTTTTAACGATAGTATTTCAGCCTAAAGTACTTATATACTTGCACTCATAAACAGCCTAAAAATTTGAATGGTATTCATGGACTATATAACATAGCTATTACATCACGAATGAAATTACCATATTGTCCAGAGAGGATTGCAGGAGATGGAACCTTAATAGCAGATAATAAATGCAAACAAAATTTCAATTTGAAATCAAATGTTGATTCTTACAGTTAGATTTGAAACTTTTACTATTTAAGATGAACTGTAATTATTAGAAATGAGCTCATGTTCAGCTTATGTATTAAACTGCGTACAATCAACGTTCAATCACAGCAAGCCTTAATATACTCATAATATATTCAACAAATTATATTAGATGACTATTTGCCCTTTTCTCAATTATATATACATTTGCTTCAAAACAATATTCTGGTTTAATACAAAGTGCTTGTCTTTACGGGCAATAGTAAGGACTGAACTTAAAACCCAACACAAGCACAGATAATTTAAAAAACTGAATAAGCCACCTAGAAATTTAGCACCTGTGTAAGACAGGTCTAAAAACAAAGGACTTTGCCAATGGAAATATTGTGATACCTTTTGAACTTATGTCAACAACTCTGAATATACCCCTAAAAACTGTAGTTGTTTGCTTAGACTATAATACAGTGATGTTTTGGGGAGCAATGCTGTTTCAGTAAGATTTGTGTATGATCTAAAAACAGACAGATGGTAAAACAGACACAGCAAAGCAAGATATGAAAGAAAGCATATTTCCAAGACTATAATAAAGCCAGAAACCTGCATCAGATGTAGCAATAATTTGGTAAATATACTGAATAAAGTACTAGCATTTAAAACATGGCTAATATGCAACAGTGGTCACAAAGCTATTTATGTTTAAAGCTTTATTATCTATGTTTGTTCACACAATTCACTTTTACACAAATGCTATGCATGAGCCATGTAATATCACATGTAAATATGCGACAAACCATTCGTGTAGACATCAAAGGTTATTCATGAAATACTTATTTTTTACTTTTAGACATTACCCCTGTGACACAGACGTTAACCCTTAGGCTATTGATCATTTTTCTGACATTGTAAAGAAGCAAATAAAATGCTACGAATAAAATGTTTTATTTTGTAATTAAAATAATGCATTCCTTGTTTTCCACAGAGAATGATAAAACAAGGAAAGATCTACTCCACAGAAATTAAACAGATTGATCTTGATGTGAACAGAACCTTCCGAAATCACATCATGTTTATGGATCGATTTGGAGTAAAGTGAGTTCCGCATGCATGAACATACTGCAGTGGGTCACAACCTGACAGGAAACATCACAGGAGTTCACAGGAATATGCAGGTTTTCAGATGCGGAAAAAAGATCTTAATGAGTCGTTTAAAGAAACACACTACACCCGTTTGTGGAGAGCACCTTTGTTTTTGTGGTGTACATGATTAATATTTATAGATGGATACTATATAGTTTACTTCTCCTTATATAAGTGGTTGAATTCCATGTCGTTTAGTGCAGATAGCCATTTGGGATGTAGCCTTTCTGTTTCTAACACCACTTGGATTCAGGTTAAATAGCTGTCATGTTTTGATCTCATGTACAGTAAAACCCAGACACATCGCAATTAAACTACAGGTGCGTTTGTTATTCCTTAGTGAAATGTAATGACAATAAAACAACTTTTCCGATAATTACCACCTGCCTCCAGATTCACTTAGTAGAGCATTTGCTCAGTCACATTTTCTCATCCACCCATATACTGTACACACTACACACTATCATCTGCTATCACACACATGCTTGGGAACCAACCTTCTTAAATGCATTTTTTTTAAATATACAGTAATCCAGAGCAGACTCTCTCTTAATGTAAAACGTTACTGTAGTTTTTATGTGTAGCAGGATAGCATTAACATATCCGTCCAATGAATGATGACTAAAGTACAGCTACAGATTTCTTTACGATTTTATGACTCATGGATTTTAATCAATTCTTTCTCTCTCTTTATCTCTCTCTCTCTCTCTCTCTCTCTCTCTCTCTCTCACACACACACACACACACACACACAAACACACACACACACTAACACACACTAACACACACGGATGACATCAAATAGCAGTGACTGGCTGAACAGCCTCTTGTTCCCAAAACAACACAGACATTCTTACAATATCGTTCATTTCTAATTAATTTAATCCGTTGTAACATTCACAGCAGGAAGCATTGCCACATCTCAGATCCAAGATCCCATGTTTGATCCTGAGCTCTGGTTACTATCTGTGTGAAATTTTGGCCTCTTGCAACGAATATATAAGTATCAACACTAATGCTTTCAGTTAAATGACTACCAAAAGACATTATGAAACACATTTAAATATCGTTTTCTCCATCATTGACTTCCATGCTGCTTCATCTGTAATGTAGCTCTCTGCTTCTTTGCTGAGCAAATAAAAAAAATCCGTCAACCTTAAACCAAAAATGGAAAGTGTAGGACATTAGCTATCACATGCACATTGCTGATTGGACATGACAGTTGACCCTCGCAAAGAAAAAGACTAGCCTTTTTATTCTAAATAATGCATTTACCTACTGAAAAGCTGACAGCATATCTACAGTATCTCATTAGAATATAAAGTATGGTATTGTATTTCTGAATTGTGGTTGCAGTTTTGGCTTATTAATTTGTTTGACTACTGTATTTTAACATATAACTGTTTTACTGTGTGCCAGGTAGCACATAAACAGTACATAGAGACCTTGTATCCTTAAATAAGAAATTGGGAGTGAGTGTGTGTGTGTGTGTGTGTGTGTGTGTGTGTGTGTGTGTGTGTGTGTGTGTGTGTGTGTGTGTGTGTGTGTGTGTGTGTGTGTGTATTAATAGATATCTTGTATAACAGGATTGGTTTACACCAAGCTATTCGGCTAGCTTCCTGTGTTCTGATATGCTGGCCTGCTTACCAGCTTAAAAGATTTCTGCACTTGTTAATGTGCATGTGTGTAATTATAAATTGTTTGGATTGAAGTTTTAGTTCGTTTTCTCTCTATATTCATGTTAGCTCTTATGCAATGTATTCTTGAGATTAGAAATTACACCTTTCCTAGAAAACAAGGCAGACTTTCTCCCTGCCTGGAAACACTTTTGTTTGTCACATCATTTTAGTTTTTCTCAATTTATTTATTTTTTTCACATTCATACTGCTTGTTTCCCAAGTGTACAAGAAACACATTGACGTCACCGGAGGCTTAATAGATTGCAGGCCTCTAGAGTTCAATGGAAAGTCTTGCACATGCAAACTGTCATTAATGCTCTAACGTATAAGGAAGGGTGCAGCTATGAGTTTAGCTAACAGGAAAGAATCACGCTCCACCTCAAGAATTTGGCTTTCTGAATTGCAGAGCACTTTTTAAACACAGGGCTATGTAATAGAATCTGTCATGGATTTGGAGTACAGCAGTGTGGGTTTTTTTAATGTACAAGGGGATTTCTGTGTTGTTAATGTCGACTGCATTGGCTTTGATACTGCTGAATGAACTGATTTGCTTGTGCTCACTATTTCTACACAGGCAGCAGTCACTGTTCCACATGCTCACTGCATACTCCGTATACAACACGGTGAGTGAACAGCCAAAAGTAACTGAGTTATTAAAGACAAGAAGTCCTGCATGTATGTTCAGTATATGTTTTTGTATGAAATAGAGGCAGAGAGCAGTGAGAGCAAGAGTGTAGTCATGCTCAGTCATAATAAAAATGATATTACAGAATATGACAGCATATAGATTTTACTCTCTCTCTCTCTCTCTTTCTCTCTCTCTCTCTCTCTCTCTCTCTCTCTCTCTCTCTCTCTCTCTTTCTTTCTCTCTGTGCATGTGTGTGTCTCTGCAGGAGGTGAGCTACTGCCAAGGAATGAGTCAGATAGCTGCCATTCTGCTGATGTACATGAATGAGGAAGATGCATTTTGGGCCATGTCACAGCTCTTGACCAATCAGCAACACGCCATGCACGGTAAGCTCTTCTCATTGCTCAGATGTTTTAATACCAAACGCTATATCGAGTTCAGTAGCCAGGGTTTTTGCAGTAGGTTTTGTGGCTCAGAATGCTGATTTCCCGGTAATATCCAATAAGTATTTTTCTGTTGATTTGGAGATTCAGTTTTGATCAAGATTTTTCCCCAATAGGTTTCTTTATCCCAGGATTTCCCAAACTGCAGAGGTTCCAGAATCACCATGATCAGATTCTGTCCAAACTTCTTCCTAAACTGAAGAAGCATCTGGTAAAATATAGATTTTCACTACAATAACACTGTAAAGGACATTAGAAACTATTAATTCATTACTAGAATTACTGTATATCTCATATTTCTGTGGTCTCTCTTCTGTCTCTTTTCATTTCTTCCTCATCAGGACAAGGAGCAGATGTCCAGCGGCATTTACAGTACTAAATGGTTCCTGCAGTGTTTTATTGACCGGGTGAGTGTGCACCACATGCAGCTCCTGCCCTACTCCCTCTCATCTACCCCCACCGCCCACCCGACCCCACCCCCACACCCACACACGGGCATTCATTCATGTTACAACAAACACAGGACATATGTTACAACTTGAACATGTGTTAGAGCAAAAGACTTCTATTTATGTCTATTAGATAAGAAGAATCTTAAACAGCTGACGTTGCTTTGTGGAGCTTTGAGTTTTCTCACTGTATACGTGTGGCTTTCCAGTCGGGTTGTCGGGTTTCCTTTCACTTTAAAAAAAAAACATGCAGCTGTGCAAACGGTCAATGCTAAATTGCACTTAAGTGACTGATAGCGAAAGTGATTGAAGATGGACATCTTAATGTACTTAATAACACCAAGATTAACATTAACTAGCCTGTTAGTTAATGTTAACTAATTAACATTAATTAAATTAACTAGCATGTTAGTGAAATTTTAATCATTGGAATAGCTGTTGCTGTAGAGGTAACATTAGCTAATACTATGCTTGATGATTCGATTAAATCACAATGCATGTTTTCTGAAAGCATGTGTAGCTGTGCAATTTTTTCTCATTTAGTCTATGAGCTAAAATGATTACTTGTCAAGATACAGACCACTATATAATGCGGTGCTTCTCACCAACTCAGCAGCTTCTTCTATCCAAGGTACTTAAAATCAGCAACCAATATCTGGACAGAGGTTTTGTACAGACTGTGCAAATTTAAACCTGAATTAATTCCTCCTCTCAGACACCATTCACCCTGACCTTACGCCTGTGGGACATCTTTATTCTTGAGGGTGAGAAGATCCTCACAGCCATGGCCTACACCATCCTTAAACTGCACAAAAGTAAGCTAAAATTTCTTCTTTCGTTCGGTGTGAACATCATTCCAGTATTCTTTGGGAACAGTAAAGTTGTAAATCAATTGAAAAGGTGCAGTAAAATTGTACAGCATCAGTCTCTTGGTGTGAATTGAAGCTTCATCATTACAGAGCGTTTGTTGAAGATGTCTCTGGAGGAATTGAGAGAGTTTCTACAAGAGAAGATTGCCCAATCCTTCGAGCTCAGCGATGATATAGTCATTGAGCAGCTTCAGGTCTCCATGACAGAGCTGCGCAAAATGAAGCTGGACCTTCCTTCTCCAGGTTATATTCTATTTTCTGTATATTTGTAGTACATTATGTTATAAGAGTTTCATAATAAACAAAACAGGATTCAGGATTGTGTTGAGTTAAGCATGTATAGTCAGGGTTTGTGTACAGTATATCTGTATTCAGACCTCAGATGTGATATCAGACTTAAGTGCTATTCAGCAGCTGACAGGACTTGTGCACAATTGTGAATTGTTTAGTTTGCCTAAAACAGAAGGCCAGTAGTTACGTATGATTAGAATGTGCATTAACTGAACAAAACACATTTTATTAATTCAGCAACTTGATATACCAAAAAAGTGTATGTACAATAACACATAAATTCTCAAATTTTGCATTTCATGGCTACAAAATAATATGATGTATATGAACAAGGGCTTTTTTATTATTATTTGCTGACTGATGAGTATAAAAGCCATATTGTTAAATTAAACCAAATTTGCAGTAATTAATGTGAGCAAACAAAAGCAATATATTGGAAATTTTGGACTTTTGGAAGTCACATATTTTGAACATGGTCCATAGTGGATGAATGACCTTCTAATACTTCAGTCCTATTGTATAAGTATCTGTGTTTATTCCATTTCCAGCTAAGCCTGATGAGTTGCCACGGAATCCACTTGGTGTGGAGCTGCCTGTCCTGCTGCCCCATAGGCGACTCCAAAACCCGGCCTTGGATCAGGAAACACCAGACAAGAGCCAGTTAGCCAAACAAACTCCAGCTCTAATCCAAATCTCACTCCAGGAATCAATTGTTCCTGATCGGGGCTCCCCAGAAGATAAGTGGCCCTTTCAGGACAGGGAAATAGACGGCATTTCTCCATTTCCCTCCCCTGACCCGGTGCTGGTCCATACTGAGATAGTTTTTGGCCCAGACGGAGTGATGGAAACCCAGGAAGAGCAGCCACCACCATATGAACCCCCTAAAATTAAGGAAGCGAATAACTCTTCACTTCCTTCCCACCTGGCTATGAATATGTGTGGTACTTCAACAGAATCAGCACATTTATATGCACCTCAGGACATTTCACAAGACACTTTGCAGGCTACATTGGAGGATGATTTATTTGTAATGCTCCCAAGCAAGTGCCAGTTAACATTATCTACAGCCTCAATGAAGGATCCCCAATATGAAAACCTCCCAAAAACAGAAATGGTGGAAACAAGAGAAGAGAAAAAATTTGTGTCAGTGAAGTCTGTGGTTTTAACTCAGAATTCTGCTTTTATTGAACTTCCCAACACAGACTCTGAACAACAGTCATCTTCCCCACACAGAGGGGTTTCATTAACCACCACTGGAAGGAAACTGATGACTGTTCACTCAGACCCACTGTTTCAGCACCATGATCTTCCCACTCTGCCAAAATCAGAGACTTTTTAAGCCAGCTGTTTGTAAGGCATTTACAATTTTAAGAAACATTGCCTTTGTTCCACTTCATTTTGCAATATCATTCTTCCTAACAAACGTTTCTCAAAGGGATGTCACATTTCACAAACAAAATGAAAAAATACACTGCTGCATTGCATGGGCAAATAACATTTTATTGTACTGTGACTGGGTAGAGATGCCTCTTAAAATCACACAAAGTTCAGTTTTTATATACCAGTTATTAATTGGTTTACAATGGTTTATTAGATCTTAACAAAAAAAGGTAAATCTTTAACAGGTTATTCAAATGTTGCTTAAACCAAGAAAATAATTTAAATAAAGAGAGCTGGCTTACTGTTATACATGAGCCACAAATATCATCTTTAGCCTTGTAATATTTCCTTTCATTGTTTGTTAATTTATTTATTTTTTGCCTGCATTATTTTAGTATGTGTTCTATTGTTCTATAAATTAGTGAATTAAAGATTTTTGGCCAAAAAAAAAATTATTTAACAGAAATATGAAACCAACAGAAACGGAGAAGTGCTTTATTATTATTATTATTATTATTATTATTATTATTATTATTATTATTATTATTATTATTATTATTATTATTGATAATAATTATTGATAAACAACCTTTTTATTACTTTTCATGAATTGTAATGAATTTATCTTCATGCTTTCAAGCATTAAACAAACAAACTTAATTACATTACATTAGAAAACTGGGCTTACAATAAATACAAATAAATAAATGTTTGTTAATATGTGAGACATACAATATAATCTAGACCACATTTCTTTAAAAAAAAAATCTGTTGTGTTTTGGCTTTTATGTTTTCAGTTACATCTATAACTTAAAAGGTCAGAAAATGTATTTTGATATTTTTAATAAATTTGCTTTATAATGAACGCTGTACTAGCCAGGTTAAGGGAAGAATTAGCCAACATTTTATGCCAGAAGGATTTTCTGTGTTAATGTACTGTAAGTGAACATTTTGTAAATGAAAGTAACACATTTTTTGAAGTATTGCATTTTAATGCTTTTAGCCTTTAGTGTCTATAGGCTTTTAGACATTTGTATAGTATAAATTATATTAATACAGGTACTGTGTTAATTCACAATTGTAACCTTTTATTTTCAAAATTGTTTTCATTTATATTTAATATTGGTTTTGTCTTATCGGTGTTCTTCTTTTTGTGCAGCTTTGCAGAACGCTTTAGGTCTCAGGATGAATGTTTTACTTTTATTACTTTGTGTGTTTTAGTATGCAGCTACATTCATTTGTGGCATAATGCGAGTTTTTCTTGCCAAGTATAACTTTTTGTAGGCAGCTTCATCCTAGTACTCTGAGGGGACTTTAGTGCTTTTGCACTAAAAATGTACCATTATTTAGACTATTTTTTGTGTATTCTTAAAAGGCATTTAAAATCTGCAGGTGTGTGTGTGTGTGTGTGTGTGTGTGTGTGTGTGTGTGTGTGTGTGTGTGTGTGTGTGTGTGTGTGTGTGTGTGTGTGTGTGTGTGTGTGTGTGTGTGTGTGTGTGTGTGTGCAGTTCTCAATATGATAGCAATACACAGTATAAAACTTCCTATAATTGATGTATTATGTAAATAATTATTAAGATTGTCTTACTAAAATGGGAGTATAGGAATAGATCCCTAAGCAAGTCATTGTTTTCAAACTGTTTATCAGTTGTTTCAAATCTAGAAATTCTTTGATGCTAGTTTTGCAGATTCACACCAATAACACATCCTTTAATGCCACATGCTTTAATGCCACATACTTTAATGCCACATGCTCTGCTGATTCATGTGTTTTTATTTTGTACCTCTGCTCATCTTGAGACATTAGTGTTATATTGCATTTTTATAATAATCTGTACAATCAGTATAATATTCAGAATTACCATATTTCACACTACATGATTTCAGTAGAGATTTTTCACTGTAATATTGTAGTATTTGTCCACAACCTCACTGAGCATCGCTGGTGTATTCCTGCTGCACAGATTCACTGTATGTTCAGCTCAGTAACTCAATATGCACTGAAGTCCAGGTCAAAATATTAGCTCAAAATATTAGCAAATGATTGTCAGTTGTATAACATCTCTTTCTTTTCTTTTCTTTTCTTTTCTTTTCTTTTCTTTTCTTTTCTTTTCTTTTCTCAGAGTGCTCTCATTTTTTTTCTTCTCATGCATGTTTTGGAAATAACTGTATTTTACTGTACATTCCTTTGTAAGGAGTTTTGAGAGCTCCAACCAGAAAGCTTTGGTTTTATTTACTCTGTATATTGTAATGATATTCAATTTTCAAGGTGCTTTCAGTGGCAGAAATAGACATTTTCTTCACATTGATTGTGTTGATTTTTTTTTCTGCATTTTTAATAACATGAATTTCTGCTGATCTATTTATTCACCTGTCTGTCTGTCTGTCTGTCTGTCTGTCTGTCTGTCTGTTTGTCTGTCTGTCTGTCTGTCTGTCTGTATGTATGTTTGTCTGTCTGTCTGTCTGTCTGTCTGTCTGTCTGACTGTTATCTATATAGAGAGATTTGCTAGTTACTGTATGTGTCTGTCTATCTGTCTGTGTCTGTCTATTTGTTTATTTATCTGTCAACATATCTCTCTGTCTATCTTTTTGGCCATCCATCATTTTATCGGTCATCCGTTTGCATTTTTAAAGTACAAAGAACAAATGAATGCACCAATAGAATAACAGGTAAATATTTATGTAAAAGTGACTATTCACTATAAAAAGAACATTTAGCATTTAGCCTAGACACACTTCTGATAATGTACTTGTGGAAACAGGGAAGACATATAGACCAATATGAATCGGAGTAGACATGCAGTATATTCAATAACCAGTAGATGATGCCAATGTACAGATTCTGATCTGTGCACACTACAGCAAAAATTAAATAACAAAACAATGCAGCAGATTTATTTATGAATTGATCTAGCATAAAGCAGATCCATACATACATTAAAAGATATTACAACACATCCTATGACACATATACAGATACTATAACACATTTTGCATGAATTATTCATTCTGCTGTTTTAGGCTGTGCACTTCAAAAGTAATAGCTCTCCTCCTGAGGTGGCTGATGCAGGTGCGCCAGCAATTGAGTCAATTTCTCAAGCTAGCAAACAGAGCTGTAGACCTGAACCTGTCTCTAGTCCCCTGAGGACATTGACAGTTCATGGTGACATGAGTGTTTGTGTGATTTATTCCAGTTTTTGCCAGATGCTAAAAGTCATGCATCACTGTAAAAAAAAAGCAATGAGAGGCGGAGAGGCATTCTCATCCATCTTAACTGAGAGTACCCGTGTCTCTGCACAACACACTGAGCTGAAATGTTTTGATCTAAATTGTCTGGTCAGTATACACTATATAACAACAGACATCCAAGTCTAACTCCACTGGTAAAGCTACACACCTCAGACTGTCATTCCAGTACACATCAGGTAGATATCTCTACTGACTAGACATAAAGGCAGAGCAGATCTGTGACCAGACCCGATAGACTGTAAAGAGTTTTGACCTGCTTCTCAATGTGTTCTTTATTGTTCTATTCGAAACAAAGCTATTTCACAAACTTCTTTTGTTGTTAGTTGCATATAAAGAAGAAAATGAAAAAAAAAAACCTGGAATAAATGAATGTTCAAGGAATGAACTAATTGCAGAGAGATGATAAAGCTGCATTGTTACTCTATCCTTAATAAACTGAAGTCTGTGTGTTAATATTCAATTATGTGCAGAGGTCTGCACTCCCTGTGACAGAATGCCTTTACATTCAGAATGCTTTTAAGACCTAAACAGAATAAAGTACACGCACACACACACCCCCACACACACACCATACACCACACACACACACACACACACACACACACACAGACACCACACACACATACACCACACACACACCACACAAAAGTTTGTATCCACCTGTGGTTTTTGGGAGACATATGGAAAATGTACTACAATTTTAGGAATATCTGATGAGGAGGAGGAGGAAGAGAACGATGATGATAATGATTAAAGGTAAACTTTTGCCCTCAGCTGTAACATGGAGGCAAAGAAAGGGTAAAGGAAGAGTAGGTGTGTGTGTGTGTGTGTGTGTGTGTGTGTGTGTGTGTGTGTGTGTGTGTGTGTGTGTGTGTGTGTTTGTACGTGTGTGTGCGCGCACCGCCGCTCGTGTGTCTGTGTGTGTGGAGCTGTAGGTGGCGCGCACAAAAGCAGCGCGAGCGCTTCAGAGTGCACGCGAGGATGCTGCTTCATTTCTCCATCACCGCGCGCGCGCGCACAGGCTTTTACGTGGATTACGGTGGGATTTTGCGCTACGTGTGTTTTGGAGATTAAAGAGAACAAAGGGCGGTTCGGTACGGAGTGTGTGTGTGTGTGTGTGTGTGTGTGTGTGTGTGTGTGTGTGTGTGTGTGAGAGAGAGAGAGAGAGAGAGAGAGAGAGAGAGAGAGAGAGAGAGAGAGAGAGAGAGAGAGAGAGAGAGTGTGTGTCTGTGTGTCTGTGTGTGAGAGAGAGAGTGTGTGTGTGTGTGTGAGAGAGAAAGAGAGAGTGTGTGCGTCAGAGAGAGAGAGTGTGTGTGAGAGAGTGTGTGTGTGTGCGTGAGAGAGAGACAGAGAGAGAGATAGAGAGTGTGTGTGTAATAGAGAGAGAGAGAGAAGTGAGAGAGAGAGAGAGAGGTTCGTGCGCACGGGACACCACGAACTGAGAGAGTTCCGGGTTCCGTTAGCACGAGACCTGATCGGATCCGTGATAGGATGTCATGAGGGAAATTCGGTTCAGAAGTTAATGCACGTTCATGCATTTCCAATCGAGCAAGAGAGAGAATCGGGATTAGGACAAAAAGCAATTGAACAGATTGAATTGCCTTTTTTTATCTGTTAGGACTTGATTTTCAGAGCTGAACTTTCCACACTGACCAATGCAAAGTTTGCAGCGTCCTGATCCCCTGTCACATTACTCACAATCTGCATTTCACAGCACCAGAACCTGAAGAACATCGAAAGATACAGCAGATGACTTTGCTTTCATCTCCATCAACAATCCTCTAGCACACATCAGCACCTTCAACACTGAATCTGTCTCGTGCAACATGAACACATCACCCCAAGACATCCATCAATGGTAAGTCTTTATTGTGGAAATGAACTTAATGTGATGTGAAGTGTATCTGGATGCAATACTGCTTTCTCTCCAGGGATTATGTGTACGAGTTCTCTGTGGGATAAGATGTGAGGAAATATAATGAAAGTGATGCATATTGTAATGAGAGAAAGGGAATTGGGATCATTCTCATTAGATGCCTCTCAGAAAATTGTTAGTCTACATCACATCGGTACTGTGATTACATTAGATATGCAGTACAAACACATGCTGATTTTTGCAGTTTTATTTTCTACACAACAACATTTATACTGTGTGAAAATGTTTCGACGTCCGTTACTAAACGTACACCTGCAGTGCAACATTAACACCTGTAGTGTTCAATTAACCTTACAATGTCCATTTAACACCTAGGGTGTTGAAGCATGCTTTAAAATACTAGCAAATAAATACAATATTAACAAATATAGCAGGAGTTTCCAGCCATCAGCTGAACCTAAATTATTTGCCTAAAGTACACCTGGAGATGCTAATCATGTTAAGGTGTAGTGATTTATTTTTGCTCATTTACCAGTTTTGAAGCTATTTTAAAAATCTCTTTACCCATGCCTTGTTTGTTTTATTGCCAGGTGTTCATATCTACTTCCAACATGTTACACACTTGGGAAAGGGTTTGGCCTTGTCACTGACCATAAACATACATCCATATTTTGGCTAGTGCAGTACTGTATATTTCACTCTCATGTGCTTAGCATGAACCATGAGGAATTGAGTCTAAACTTTAACCTTTTTTTTACTTATGAGGTTAAAATAAAATGCTACAGTATCAATGGTTTGAAATAATGCTGGCTTTCCATTGTTAAAGTCTATGTTGGAAAATGTAATTCAATTTAATTGTATTTCTCTCGCACTGTTTTGTGTTTAACAATGTGCATTTTCACATCGTCTTCTAGCAGCTTCACAGAAATAAAATGTGAAAATGTAACTTGACGTCAACTTGTCTTTGACTTTCCATTGAAATCTTAGGAATCCTTGCAAAGCCACCGTAATCTCCTAGACTTTTTCAAACCCTGTATAGTATTACGTTTTTTCCCTGTGAAAGCTTGCGTTATATTCAAGAATTATTCTTCTATTATTGAATTACTAACTAATTAACACATATATATATATAGAATTCTCTTCCAATGTTGAATACATATTGGGTGCTAAAAGAACTATTACTTAATTGTATGACCATTAATTATACCGAATACCTCCCACATGCTGAACAAGCTCATAGGTTTTAACTGACAACACTAGTGTTAATTTAACACCTGAAACACTGAATTAATTCTTGCAGTGTTAAATTACTGCTTTCGGTGTTACAGACTGTTTGACAAATACAGATTGTAAGTGTGAGTCTACATTATATGTCCTCAAACATTTCCAGTACCAGAGCAGTGAAAAGCAGCCTTCAGTCTCCTCCTGAATTCTTCCCTGAGCGTGATATGCTGTTGTGAGGAGGATGCGCTTCCCTCTGAAGAAAATACGCAAGCAGTTCAAGCTCCTCCTGCTCCTTGTGCTTCTCACGTTCGCCATTGGCTTCACCTACCTGCATGTCATCCAGGGCAGGGCTATCAAACTGCACTCCAGCTATGGCAAAGGTAAGACCCAATTGAGTCAAATTACTTTCAAACTCAAGTAGCTATAAAAAAAAAAAATGTAACACTGAGGCCAATTTTATTCCCTCATCCTGATTTCTTAGAATTATTTAATAAAGCCATTGAAAAACCCAGTTTCATGATAAGTTGTTTGTAAGAAACTTTATCACCAACCAATGTGACATTACTTGCAAGCCTGGTATTGATCTAGAGAGCAGGTTAATGAGGATGACGGCATTGAACATCAGAGCTGCCCAAAGTAATCTAAATGAAAATGCAGTTTAATTACTATTCTTGTCTGAGTTAAGCACTTTTAAATATCTGTAAGCCCAATTTGTCCTCTGGAATTTTGTATCTTTGAAAATAGAGATAAGACTGAAAGACCAGAATCCTGAACTGAAATAAAATTATTCAAACCTCATTAACATATTATGAGTGTGTTCTCATTGCTACTTAGATTCTGCCATTATTTTGCAAAATATAGGTATCAATTTGTACATATAATTAATTATATTTGGAACAAACTCACGCTCATACATTTGATGTATGTATCCCGTCAGCGAATCAATCGGCATGAGTATAATGTATAAAATCATGCAGATGCTTTTGAAGATCATTAGTTAATGTACATAAAGCATCATTATGAGCAGAAAGATCTTTCAGAGCAACAAGGTTGTTGGTTCCAGATGGTCTGGTTTGAGTAGTTCACAAACTGCTGATCTTTTATTTTTCAGACACAATAGGCTCTAGAGTTTATACAGAATGGTGTGGAAAACAAAAAATATATACTGTATATCCATTGTGCAACAGTTCTTTGGATGGAAATGAGAAGCATGGAGGTCAATAAAGGATGACTAGTTTTACCTGACAGGGAGGCTACAGATAGCTCAGTATCTTTACACAAAAGCAACTCCTAACACACAATACGTTGTGAATCTTGAGGATGATGGTCTACAGAAGCAGGGGTCTACTTCTGTTAACTAGCAACAGGAATCTGAGGCTGTAATTGGCACAAGGTCATCAACACTGATTTTGACTGGTGTGATGAATTTTGTTTTCTACTGCAACATGCAGGTGGTGGTGTCAGAGTTTGGCATTGACAGCAGAAATTCATGGACTTGACCTGCCTTATGTCAACACGTCAGACTGCTGATGGTGTAATGTTTTCTTGACACGCCAATTGGGCATCGTTTGAATGCAACAGCCTTTCTGAGTATTATTTCTGACCATATGAATCCCTTCATGGCTATTTCTGTCCCCTAATGGCTTCTTCCTGCATGTGACAAAGCACAAGCTGGTGTTACTTCCATGAACATGATAAGTTCAGTGTAATTCAAAAGCCTCCCCAGTGACTGGATCCAATAGAGCACCTTTGGAAGGTTGGAGAGTCACAGCATGAGTTGCAGCTAACAGATCTCCAGCAATTACAGTATGTGATACAATCTTGTCCACATGGATCAGAATCTGAAAGGAATGTTTCTAACACCATGTTGAATCTGTGATGAATTGAGGCTGTTCTTAGAGCAAGGAGGTCCTACCCAGTATCAATATTATGTTTCTACACAGCTAATAGTTTACCTAGACTTTGTTTTCTTGTCACAATAAAGTGAATACTTATTTCTATCACAAAGATAACTCAAAGATACCCGACAATGTTTTACCCGCAACACCAAAAAAAAGAAAAGAAAGTGGTTAAATTGAAAGGTTCATTAGGAAAACAAAAAAAACCTTCAGCAGTAAAGAAACTGTTCTGGCAAGAGCAGATGTCAATGTCAGCAATGTTCACTGTGAACCAAAGTATTATTACAGCAGATGTCTTTTAGAACATTGCGGCTACATTATAGTTATGATGCTATAGCCTGACCTTTTCGAGAAGCTGTCAAATTTAAACTCAATGTTCTGATTATTTTTTCTTTAAGGTGATTTTATAAATTGCCATTTTTTTAACATGCGCTGCCATAAAAAAATCTCAAATCAGACTACTGTATGGTGTGTTTTGCAACTGTATTTAATCTATAAATGTACACCAGCTACAGGAGAACCCAGCTACAATGCACATGAACCACTGATCATTAAATGTTCTTGCTCTTGGCTTTATTGCTGAAAATGCGGAGGTTTGATCATGGGTGCCTTTCAATGAAAAGCAGAGAAAAGCCTCTTGTATTTTTGTTGAAAATGAAGGATTATCCATCTGTGCCAGCGAAACCATGCCGATACCACACATAGAGTATTGTCCTTATATGGAACAACTGCAGTATAAACTGCTTGAATTATCAGGCATTTTCTAATATGCTTCATCAGATAAGCAAAATTTGATAATTTGAAAATGTAGGCTATATTTAGCATTATCTTCAATCCCTGTGACATTTGCTTTTGCATGTGAGAATGACGAGAAGGACTAAAGAATAGACCTCTTACAATTCTGCAACAAACCTCCAAGCTTTTCTGTCCTGTTCTCCCTGATTGTTATTTCAATGTGTAGTTTGGTAAAGTTGACAGGACGAGCCAGAAAGAACGAGGACTCTTTTAACCCGTAGGTTAATGGAATTTAGGTCAGCGCACATAATACAGCTTGTTCACCACCCTGGCTAATGCTCATGCAAATGAGAAGTTTGGACGCCAGCCACCGTTATCTCAAGAGAGACACGTTACGAGTGATAAGAGAATAAGACTGTACTGCATGTCCTCAATTAGTGCATGGAGGCATGCTGAATCCCACTGGACAAACACAAGAGAGTCACAGAAGAAGGCAACCAAGAGGTTGATTACAGTTCAGTATGAGTTATATATTAAAATAATATGAGAAGTGAAATATGAATATCTGTGAAAATAACCTTTTTCCATGCTCCAAAACCGCCGGCTCCAAAAAACATATGCATTCAGCTCTTTTTATTTAATTTACCATGACAATTCTGGTTTAGCTCAGAGACTGATAACAATATGTATGGTAATTTCACATATTCAAGTAACATCAGTGCTGCATTATTGTTTGAAAGCCGTAGGTGTATTCTCAAGCATCATTTTTCAAACATGAAATACAAATCCTTGTCTTAATACAGTTTGTTACTACATATTACAGATAAATCAGTGGAGAAAAATATAGTTTAGTAAGCTTCAAAAGGAGAAATGAAGTGTTTTATTCCTCTTAGACCACAGCTATTTGCCAATGATTAAAATGTCGTATTAATTATAGAATATCATACTCTCTAATTGTTTATACAGTAGTAACATGTAATGTATTGAATTATCTCCAAAACAAGTTAGTTCCTGTTATCACTTATAACAAAGTAGTATTTTCTTCACCAACCACAAAACCCTCCATCCTTCCCCAACCTCAAAGATTCTGTCAGAAATCGTTTTAACAGTTAAACGTTTGTGTCTGGAAAGCTGAAAAGATGAACAGACGAATCCCTCGTCCATGGATAATTTACTATAGAAGAAATACCATATTATAATAACTGCATCAATAGAAGACTTGTCCAAACTGCTGTTACACAAAATTTCATTTTTCTGTCCAATCACATTTGAGTATTCAGTGTTCTTTGGTCTAAAATCTTATACAGCCATAACCATGTTTTTCAGGGAAAGATCTCATGTGAGAAATAAAACCTATTTTCTACCAATGAAGAGAACTTCCCTAGTGAAAAACACTTCCAAATGAAAAGACTCCCGCTGAACACACAGTCAGAGAGCCTCAGTCAGAGACTGTGTGTATAACAGAAAAGAACTCCATTTCTTTGATTTATACCCAAGAATATCACATTGTTTGAGTTCTATCAAGGCAAGAATGTTTTTTAATAAAACCTAGAAGAGCAGGAAAGCTACGGAAGATGATATGAGTGTCATTATAGTGGCCAGTGAGTCCAGTAAAAATAGTTTACACTTTAATAAAATAAATTTGTATGCAAGATCTGTAACAACAAAAATGTTGTTTTATCTATCTATCTATCTATCTATCTATCTATCTATCTATCTATCTATCTATCTATCTATCTATCTATCTATCTATCTATCTATCTATCTATCTATATATATATATATATGTTATAATGTTTTTCTGAGACATTATTTTCATTTCTAAAGCTCTGAAGCACTTGTCTTGTTAGGGCGAACACTTGAAGAAACTACGTCTGACCATTTACATCACCAACATTAACATTTTTATTTGACTAAATATCATTTTGACTAGCCAGACTTTTACCAAGAATAAAATACATTATTACATATTTTACAGCTTTACAAGCATTTGTAACTCAACAAAACATTTATCACAGTGGGATTTATTTGGTGAGGTTTGTGGTTATCTGCATATTGGTGCTTATTATGAAATTTATTATTGCACATTTAATGCAATACTCCTTGTAGCATGTTTGTTTATCTCTACATATTTCAGACAGCTCTCTCTCTCTCTCTCTCTCTCTCTCTCTCTCTCTCTCTCTCTCTCTCTCTCTCTTTTTTTCTTTTTCTATTTTTCTTTTATCAGACTTGCCACATAAAACAACATTTTTTCAGTTCTTGTTAAGCATGAAAGAAAGAGGAAGCTCATACACATACGCAGGAAAGCGCTCAGGATGACGTTTTTACTGTGAATATTTAATAAGCCTCAATCCTCCAGAGGAAAGAAAAGGAGAGGAGAGAAGGCGGGTTTGTACCGTGATGGTGGAACAGGCAACTCTCTGTTGATTTGGCTCAGGGCAAGGACACATGGGGCAGGTGGAGGCCCACTCAGCAACCGAGTAGGAAGTGCAGGAGGCATGCGATTTTGGCAAGCATGCTTTGAGAAGCAGCACCCTGGGCATAAGGGATTGTTACAGAGCCAAGGCTTTGTCAAGACAAATATGTGTTAGCTGCTGCATTAGAGACCAAAAAAGATATTTCAAGGGCTGGTTATTTTACCTCTGCTGAAAATGTATCCTTCTTGATAATTTGAGGATCTGACAATCACAGGTAATGTATGTAGTTGCTAGTCTTGCTCCAAGCCATATTGAGCTTCACAGTGATGAATTGGAACTTCCATGTAGATGTTATTGAAATGACAAGAGATTTCATTCTGTCAAAATGTCAACATTCAGAGATTTATCAAAACTGCTGTTGGGTGGATATTTTTGCTTGCAGACAAATGACAGCACCATTGCTCTAATGAGAATGTTCCACCATCCTAATAATATCTGGACATGTGCTTGCTCCTTGTCAGGGTTGAGGGTGATGACAAGACGAATGGGCTAAAAACACATCTATCAGTAGACTGATAATGAAACTATTAGGGCTGGGTAATGCATTGTTTTACAAAGACTCATCGAAAGCATGTGCAATGTTTCATGTCTCTAATGTTGTACTAGGTTGTACTAGTATTTAAAATACTAAACACGGCATACAGAACAAACCATTCAAACTAAAACACACAAAACCTATGGTTCATCGGTCCTTTTGTGCTTTAATTAGACAATGTGACAATCTTAGTCAGCGCTGGCGATCTGGTATAGATGTGTCAGTGACACTGAATGAAAAGTTTTAATGACAAAGCAACTGAAATCTGGAGGGTGTTTGAATGGGCAACACTGGCACTGACAGGCATCCATGGGTTAGAAAGAAATCAGACACAGCACACTTTTCCTAGCAAGTTATACTGTATGTATTTTTTTTTTTTTGACCACTAAAATCCAAAGTGACCATCTAAACCATCTAAAATTGACCATCTAAATTTTTTTCAGATATAAAATAAGTTTAACAGCAAAACTGATTTGGATTTCAAACCTGAAACCTTTCACTGATACCTTTCTAATTAGATACGTTGTAGTCAGAGGTGCAGAAGGGATTGTGGATTTTAACTCTCTGCCAATATTTATACCACAACCAACTGAATCCTATGTAGAAGTTATTTATTTAGGTACATTAGTTCCATCTTGATTGTGAGTTTGTCATAATAAATCAGATAAAAATACTAAACCCCCCCTCCATGGCACAATTTGGTATTGCTCAATTATTACCTTATTTCACAAAGAGGTACCTATGTGTTCTACTATTTACACTATTTTATTTAATTCTTAGAAATGGTTATAAAGTAATTTTGTTTGATCATTATTTATTGCTGCATTATGAGACATGTACTACCTAAGCAGCTGTGTGAAAAAAAGTTCACTTATTCACCAACCCTAATTCAGCGCATTTTATATCTAGGTGACATTTCAGCATCTGTTCATCAAGTCGAAATATTTCCAAATGTCATCTTTTTTTTTTTTTTAAGTTTTTTTTTTTTTAAGTTTTATAAAGGTGAAGTTGTTGGATGCGTTTGTGGATGCATATGTGGAAATTTGTGATACATGATTAAGTGTGTGTGCGAAGTGGAGAGAGAAAGATTGGGATGTAATGGACTGCTTGGTGAGAATTCTCTGCTCATGAAACTGAACAAGCATGCTGTAGGTTTGTCTAAATTTTTGGACAGTGTCGTCACTGTTTTTGCACTTAACTTAAACTCCTACACTAAGCATCTACACAGAGAGGATAACCTGCTGCTTACAGCTTCAAAAACCATCTTAGTTATTTATTTTGCAAACCCTCTTTGATATTCCTGGAGGCTGCACTGCTGAGCTCCGGACGAGCTCCAGAGCTGTAGATGTCGAGTACAGCCTCCATTTAATTATACAGGAATCATTATGATAACTTATTTAGGTCATGCATGTTCCTTAAGAGGGTTGAATTGCATGCCATGACTGCATGCAGGATGTGATTGTGTTGTCATGTGTAGGTTGGTTAGTGACTGAGCCAGAATATAGCTCCTCAGCTTTAGAACGTTTCCTAACAAGGAAATCTACATAACATTAATACATTTAATAACGGATGGGAGGTCGGTTGTGGAAAGCTTGGTCTTTATTTTCCACTGCAGCTCATTTCACCTCTCTATATATTACAGACTGCTCCTTTAATGTTTAATGTAAAATTTCAGTCTAGGCTAACAGAAGAAAAACATTTGCATGTGTCATATCTACAGCACCTGTTACCTGCTCATATACCTTCACAAGCATGCATTGCATATCAAAGTATGAAACATTTACTTGTCCTCCCTAGGTGACATTTTGAATAGGATTTAACCACACATAATTCTAAGAAATGTTTTATCTATTTTTAATCTTATTGACAATGGCCAATCCCAGATTTTGTACTTTTAACGACATACACTATAAAACATGACACATTACTGTAACTCCAATCTTCATTGCCAATTTTAGATTCAATTAAACTATTGTCATAACTACTTGTGAGTGCATAGTTTTAAAAATCATTGAGTCTTTAGGCTGTAAATGTTTGAGGCTCAGAGACAAATCACAAACTTTTCACATGAAATACGCTCACTTGTTTTAAAAGGTACAGTAGTAGAATGCATTCGACTGAATGTTTGATAAGTTTTTGCAACGTATAATTGTAACTGATAAGAGCAGGTAGGTTGCATGCAAAAGTATTTTGAATTCATTACCCATATATACAGGAAGTTTCTATATATTGTGCTTTCGTTGCTTTATTGGTTTTTAAAGAACAAAGGTGCTTATTTGGTGCTAGCTTGATCTTTAAGTGACCTTGCAAAGTATTACCCCATTCATTAGTAATATACTTGGACTTGGACATCTGAGAAAGACCATGATGTATATTAAAATAATTCTTAATTTTCTTTACTTTAAAAAAAAAAGGATGGAAAAAACCTAAATAACTCAAGCACCTAAGGGGTTTTCTAAATGTGAATCATTTTGGTAACAGAAGGGAAAACAGCCCGTGACTTATCCATCTGCCAGTCCGCCCTGCTAATGCCAGCTGTATGGACCAGTTAGCAGGTTTGCTCCCCCAATCTCTCTCTCTCTCTCTCTCTCTCTCTCTCTCTCTCTCTCTCTCTCTCTCTCTCTCTCTCTCTCTCTCTCTCTCTCTCTCTCTCTCTCTCCTTTCTCTCTCTATCTGGCTCTGTGTCTTCTTTCTGTCTCTTTTTTGTCCCTTATGTATGCATTAAGCCATCATGGCCCAGAAAAATATACAACACCTGCGGTTGTAACAGGGGGCTACACACATAATTGCAGAGATTAGATCTTCAGTGGAGCAGGTTTAAACTTCAGAAAAAGCTACTATAATACACAGCCCTAACAGCGTCTGATGCTCTATTGTATTGTATTGTATTGAACCATCTCAGCATCTCAGCTTCATTCTTCCTGTGAATGTCGTGAATTAGCTTTGAAAAAGCGTGCATTTTTCCCAGCACGCCGTTCCCCTGATGTGGCTTACAGAAACACGCAATAGCATTAAGTCAATTCATGAAATGGCTGTGTCTTGTCTCTACAAATCTATAAGCACAGTTTTTCCTTTTCAGTCTCTTTTTTCTGAAGCATGGACTGAATCCTAAGCAGATGGAAGCTTTTTCTATAATGGACGGTTCTGTGTGTTGACTCCCGTGCGCAGCTTTGATAACAGCGTTCAGTGCTCGCTATTGAAAGTGTGTAGTGATGAACGAGTGCAGGTGCAGTTTGTTTCAGTGTCGTAATGTTCCATGTGGGTGGATTGTGGATCTGTGCCAGTTTTAATGCATTCAGTAACAGTGTCAATGCATTGTGTATTAATATTAATAGTGCAACATAAATATTTTTATAACATGTTATATAGCATGCATAATGTGTCAGGTTACTCTGTGTGTTATAATGTTCCTTTACAAGATCACTGGCTTTTTTGTCTTAAAACCGTTTCAAAAGTGATAAGGCGTTAAAGTGATAAGGTGTTAAACCTTTATAATTTCTATAGCTCACTACGATATGAGAAACCAAGAATTTATTATGTCTGGAAAAAACATAACAAGGTTTGTTGTTTTCTGTAAACACCATTTCCACAAGACATTTATTCCCCTTATACCACAATGTGCTAACCATTACAATTTTTAGTATAATTAATATTGACTTATCATAATTGTAGTTCTATGTAGTTACATTTAATCTTGTGCAAAACAAGTTAGTTCCTGTAATGATATATTGATTCATTCTCTCATTCTTTTTTTCATCTTTCTTTCTTTTATAATAAAAAGTACAAAGTCCTGTTTCGTGAATCCTCTCACATGGTGAAAGGAACAGATTTTATGCCTGACTTCTATACAGGTAGAAAAGTTGAAAGAAAAAGAAACATATAATATAAAAATGCAAGATCAGTGGCAGAGGCTGTATGATTGTGTTTTAAATAGCAAGTCTAAGCTCTAGTCCTGTGTGCTGTGCTGGTTGTGGGCCTGAGTGGCCTGTGGGAAGAAGGTCCTCCTCCTCCTCTCTGATTGTTTTTTAGTGCCTACTCTAGCGTTGGTCGGGTTTTTGACACATTTGATTCTTTCACCTCATCATAAATGAGAGATGACAGAGAACTCAACTTGACCATGTTTTTTAATTAAATTATTATTATTATTTTAGTGCTATTATGTACGGTTAGGCATTTTATCTTTGTGTGTCACACAACGTTTCTCTGCCCATCGTGGTGTGCATATGTTGTGGAAACTAAAAATGTCAGCTAAAGCACACACGCAGGTTATTTTACTTTACTTACGAGTTGCGTTCACATTCACAGGAATCGTGGCACAGTTTCAGAACAACTGAACCACATGACCTGCTACAGGAAGTCTCAAGTTCGGAACCATGATGCACTTCTCGATACATTTGTTAGCTTTCATATCACCAATTTTTCATGTAAACCATGCTCTGATTCAGACTAAGCTGCTAGTGTTTGTCTTCAGGGAGTGGAAGCAATTCCCTGACTGTAACAGAGAGAAGTGTCCATTGTTCAGATGATTTAGTTTTTTCACTATCTTCCAGGCCTTGGTCCAGTATCACTTGCTGTAGACAAACTGCATGTCAGGGTGCTCAGTGTGGATGGTTTGCTCAGCTGATCGCACCACCCTCTGGAGATCTGCCTGTGTTGATTGGTGTCAATCCAGGCTGTGATGCTTATTGTCAGATTCTTAGCACCTTAGAGGGCAGTTTAATGTTAAGGGTCTAAGGTGATAAAGGGGTCTTAAACATATTCGATTGTATTCATTAATATAATTATTTGATGTGATTGGTCAGAGCCATGATATTACAGAGGATTTATGAATACTTACTGGAAAATGAGAATGGCGAATTCACCAGCTTTGAGGTACAATATTACCTGGAATCTATGCTGTAACTTTGTGTACAGAAATTGGATTGTAGTTTATAACCTGACATTATGAATTCATACACTTTAAAATGGGTTATTGTTTTTGTTTATAATGCACTATGTAATTTTATGGATGTAATATATTGATATATTTCCCTGGTAGTCCAGCAGTAGGATGCTACAGTCACTGTCGCAGCCCAAGTTTGATACCGGATACTGTCACTGAGGGATTAACTCAGTGCTGGTCTAAAGCCTGGACAAAATGAGAGGCATTAGGGCATCTGGCATTAAAACCTGTGCTGAATTAAAATATGCAGATCGGATGGTTCGCTGTGGTTACCCCAAACAGGGAGTAGTCGAAGGACAAGAACACACATACAGTATAATGTTATATTCTGAATACAGGATTCAGAAGAAGTAATAGCCATTGTTCTGGTTTGCTTTTATTTACATGTACATAGGAAATCCAGCTAAATCAGTAAAACGTCACTCATGTTGCTGCTTTAAACAGTTGTTTTATTTTTCTATTTTACATTTTTTTATATTAAGTACGATTTAATTACGATAAAATGCTGCATTGGTAACATCTCTATTCATATTGTAATCTTTTCCAGTTCATGGCAGTTTTACTGCCATATTTTTAGCAGCTGTTTCCGTTAATCTCACATTATTTCAGACTTAATTGGTCTCTACAGAAAAAGATTCTCACTCAAAGAGTAGAAAAAAGAGTTTTTCTTCTCTGTTTTCCTCCCATTTAGTTGTCTGAACCTTATAACACTCAGGTCATGCTATACCACAGACAATATTATGGGGAAACTATTTATTTATTTATTTATTTATTTATTTATTTATTTATTTATTTATTTATTTACACCTTAAAGTTTTCCCACAATTCTCTGACCAGTCTGGTTGAGATACAATATACAGCTAACGATGGACAATATTTAGTCAAATAGAACAAGAACAGAAATGACTCTGGATACTGTTTATTTCTGAATACAATGGTATTTTAAGAAGCAGATGTTTAATGCACTGAGCCATCCATATTTCCTAATTTGTTTGTGGCTCGTTGGTGGATGTGTTTTTGAAGCAGCCTGTTTGTTCAGAAAAACAGATGAGGTCTGTGTGTGTGTTTATGCGTGTGTGCCTGTGAGAGAAAGAGTAAGTGAGTGTCCACAGTGCGAAGCATCAGTCTGCATCAAACCAGCTTTGGCCAATTAAATACTCATCAGGACTCTGAGGTTGAGGGTGCAATTTGTCAACTGGACTCTTTCACATCATCCGTCTTTTATTATTATGTCCCTCTCTCTATTTTTGCTCTCATACACTTTCCCATTTTTTCCCTATCTCCTTCTGTCTCTCACCTTCTCTCCCAATCTCTCCTTATCTTCCTTACTGTCTGTCGCTTCTTCCCCCTGGCTCTTTCTTCATCACTCATCATCCTTCATACTCCAAGTAGCAGTCTATGTCCAAAAGCAGTCTTAGACTTGCTCCTCCTCTTACATCAATCAATCTTTCTCTCTCTCTCTCTTTCTCTCTCTCTCTCTCTCTCTCTCTCTCTCTCTCTCTCTCTCTCTCTCTCTCTCTCTCTCTCTCTCTCTCAATTTTCTCTCACATTCTTTCCTTCTTCCCATCTTTCTCATTGCCTTCCTTTTTATTTGTGCCTTTTCCTGTCTCTCATTCGTATTCTGCTTTTATTATTTTCCACTTATTTTCCTCTTTCCTCTCTATCTCTCACCACTTTTCCAATTTTCCTGTTTTATCTTTTCTCTTTCTTCCTACCTCTAACAGCTTCTTGTTTGCTTTCTCTCTTTTCCTTACTTTCTTTTCCTTATCTTGCTCATTCTTTTACTTCTAGTACTTCTTGGTGTTATTGCTGTTATTCTTCTTCTTCTCCTCCCAGGTTTTTTCCTCTCTCTCTCATTCTCTCTCTTTGACTATTTATCATGATTACTGCCTGTCTCATCTTCCTTAGTTCCTTTCTTCATCACTCATCTTCCTCCACACTACAATGTCCTCCACCCTGCTGAGAGACCCAAAGCAATCTTAGATTTGTTCAAATAGATGTATCTAAATATGCATGTATTCATTTATAAATATTTATATTCTGTTTTCGCAGTATACTCTCCCAGCACCAAGGTTTCTACTGGGTTTTAATCTGCAGTGATATTCACATAGGAACACTTTTAGCTTTTAGAGGTTCAGTCCAAGTAGAAATTTGTGAGGGATTGTAGAAAGGGTTGGTTAATCACAGAAACAGTAACACTGTGATGTGAAGCCTTATTATTATTATTATTATTATTATTATTATTATTATTATTATTATTATTATTATTATTAGCAGTATTATATCACAAACATAAGTCAACATTAATATTTATATATATATATATATATATATATATATATATATATATATATATATATATATATATATATATATATATATATATATAATTTAATAATAATATAATAAATAAAAAAATGCTTAACATGACCCATGAGTCTTAAAATATGGTCTGTTCAAATCAATATTTATCTATTTGTATTCTATACAACTTTTCCTGCATAAGGTCACAGGATACCTGGAGTTTAATCCCAGGGGACTTGGGGCACAAGGCAGAGGACACCCTGGATGGGATGACGAACTCTCACAGGGCAGAATCACACTCAGGACAAATTTAGAGATGCATGTCTTTGGACTTGGGGTTCCCACAAACACACACACAACACACAAATAAGAATTAAACCCCCAACCCTAGAAGTGCAAGGCAAACATGATAATCACTGAGCCAACATGCTCATCTTAAGGCAATTTAATACATTGCAAAGTTAACAAAATTGTCAGTAAGCTTGGAAAATTCAAAACTTTTTGTTATTTATGATAATAAACAAAGAAAGAACCAAGAAATGGTCTGTAAAACATTCTGGTCAAATCTTGAACCCGTAATTGTTCTTCAGTCTTAAAAGTAGACAAATGTTTGCAATCAGCTTTAGAACCATTTGTCTCTGTGGTTTGGTGTATAAACACAAATGTACTTTTATAAATTGATGCCACGAAATCATAAGCTATTGGTACAAACAGTACAAAGCAATCTTTTTTCGCTCAGTTGTTCAGCTTACAGAGTTCTGCTGTGGCATTTTGGAAATGACTTTTCAATGCCGTTCAGAAAGTTCATAGCAGGATCCAAAGCAGACCAACGTGCCTGAGAGGAGGAAGCATGAGCTGTAGTCGTGAGCTGTAGTCCAAACCAAAAACCTCATAATAATTACCACTGAACTTCTTCAAACTCTTTATGAATAAAAGAAAACTGAAATTACATTGAGAGTGGAGCTGGATATCTGAAGCATTATCTGAATATCTGAACATTTGTATAAAAAATGTTATTGAACTTTAAAGGAAATGTCTTTTTAGAACATTTGAATTTTTAAGTCATATGGAGATGGACTATGCTGATATATAGAAAGTCATGCAGATAAAAAAGGCTGCGTCAGGACCAGAAAAGTACTCAAATCGAACCATGAATACTGTGCTTGTATACAGTATAGACACAGTGATGGAAGAATGGCTAGACTTTGCAGTGATAGCTAAATAAGATGTAATATAACATAGAGGGATAATAACTGTCAATTGGATGGGTGGATCCAATTTTCTTTTCAATCTCATTCTCTTCTGATTGTGGCAGAAAATTTGGTGTGATATTTAAAAAATATAGGTATCTACTTTGATTCAATTCAATTCAATTCAAGTTTATTTGTATAGTGCTTTTTAGACATTGTCTCAAAGCAGCTTTACAGAACATAAACATAGAGCAATTTGTATTTCCTTTTACAATCTTTTTTCACCATCCATAGCCTGCTGTGGCCAATTACTAATTATATATATATATATATATATATATATATATATATATATATATATATATATATATATATATATATATACACCGGCTGAATGTTTTTTCTGTAACAAATACATCACTACTAAAAAGTTACCTGGAACTCACAGAATTACTCTCGGTTATTCACGGAACTCAAAATAGATAAAGAATGAAAGCTCATTGAATATTTAGACAAATATACCATTATATGGATGATGATTTTATTAGTACACTAAATGTGTGTTGTTAAGATAAAAAAATTACAAAGAAATACAAAAATTAATAATCTTTACACTATTTATAAATCTATATTTGGTACGGTGCTTGTATATAATAACAACAAAAACATAAGAATTTGTACTCATTTTTCAACTTATGTGACCAGTCAAACAGGGTAATACATATAAAAGCTCGGTGATAAATATAACAGTTGTGATTATGGTGGGCTGAAAATATTAGAGGAACATCTGTACAAGAAGATCAAGAGAATCAGTGATGCCTTAATGCCCATTCCTGTATCATCTATTGGTGCTACACAAACATATCACCATGATGTGATACCGTATGACATAAGCTTAGTGTTGTTGCTCTAAAAAACAGCTGAACCAGAATAGCAGTGATCTGGATGTTAAACTTTATGAATAATGATCAAAACCATGCAGAAAACACACAGAAGCACAAAGCTGCTAAAAAGCCTTTGCTTCAGCATTGGTTTTTGGTGAGGAACTTCTTAAGCTTAAATGAAGAGGAAAACATGTTTACAATGCTAGATAATAAAAATAATAGCTCTTAATCTGGTATATATTTTATTTACAATTATACAAAAGCTGATGAGAAGATTTTCTTATTTGATATATAATGATGCACATTAGCTAGCTGCAGCTAGCTAATGTGCATCATTTAAAATCAACTAGTTTCTTTTTTTATAAAGAATGAGAAGAGGTGTGCATGTGACTGCATATGACCACTTTTCAAGTCCAATAGGAAATTAAGGAAAGATCACCAGAGCTAAATAAAAATATCTGATTGATTAAATACTAAGTAGGTTTTTCAGATTGTTATCATTAGCAACACGGCTATGGGTAAATACCAAAATCATGCACCCATGTCAGCGTGTGAAATTGCGCTTTTTTGCTAAATATATATAATATTACTAAAGCAAACATAGCTACACCTCTTTATAATGTATTTATTGTACACCCAATTCTCTTTACAATTCAGTTTACACCTGAGCAGAAAGTCACAAAAATACCACAAATATGCAGTTTGGTGCTTATATATTTTGGTGCTTGCAAAACGATGCAGTCTTTATTCACAATTGAATCTTGCAAAAGTCAACATTCTACCCAGTGTTTTTTAAATGGGATATTCACTTCAATTAATGTTTTATTTATTTTCCACATCTGAAATGGAAACTGTCTCATCTTCTCTCCATATTGTATGCTTAAGACGAATCACATCATCTCGAAGCTCGCCTTTTCTCTGCACGGTGAGCTCTATGTCTTTATATAGTAGTCAGAGACACACAGACAGGGGAAAAGAATGTAAGACATTGATTGAAGGCCACATTTGTCTCTCGTCCCATCTCTCAGTGATGATCTTTGTGCTCTGTGTCTGTCGTTTTCTCATCAGGCAGAAGCCGATGAGCTCGACTGAACTCAGCACAGACAGCAGGTGTCAAAATGTGTTGACGCGAGTCAGCTTGACACCCCTAAGGGAACAGCCTTTATTCTTCTTTTTTACCTGCTTCTGTTTCACACCTCTAATAAGCTTCACTTCACTGATGATGACTTAGCACACGCAGCTAAAATAAAGCATATGTACCTGCTAGGGCTGAGATGAAAATAGATCAGGCCTCAGGTCTTTGGATTTTTTAATTCATGTAGAAAATGTGGGGTCGTGTTGGTTTTTGGATTGTTGGTATTTTGTGTTAAAGTACTGTTTAGTACTACTAAGTACACTCAAAAATGGGTGGGATGCTGAATGGATGGGTGGACCTATAGAAGGGCACTATACATCCACACACACACCCACACACACACTCATACTGTACATTTGTTCAGCATATATATACTGTAATCTAGTACAGCCAGTGTCAGTATGTTTTTTTTGTAGATAGGAGTAATCTGGAAAAATTCCTGGACACCAGCGAGTGAAACATCACAACATACTGTGAAACATCACAAACAGTAAATATTTTATTAATATATTTTTAAATGAGGTGTTATTACTTCCAATACATAAAGGATGCTAAAACATCTAGGTAGCTATATTGATAAATATATAGCTATAAATTCAGTTCAGTTCAGTTTTATTTGTATAGTGCATTTAACATGGACATTGTCACAAAGCAGCTTACAAATCTTGTATATAAATGATAAAGGTTAAAATTTAAATTAATTATTTTTAATTTATATATATATGCCCAAATTTATTTATAATTTATACATTTAGCCCAAATGAGCAAGGAAAAACTCCCTGAGAGGATATGAGTAAAGAACCTAGAGAAGAACCATACACCAAAGGGAACCCATCATGATCTGGGTGACAACACAGTATCTGTACACTATATACTGTTGTCAAGTGCAATTGTGTAACCAAGAGGTTTTGAGCAACCATATTTGCATTCGCATAATTTATGAATTCATTATAGCTTTAACATAAATTCCCTCTTGCTGGAGCCATCAAATGTTCAATGATGGAGATTCGAGTGCAAAATCATTGTTGTTATATTTTGATTATGTTTGAAATCTGTTTTAAATCAAATTGCTGAGAATGGCAATGCTTATCAAGACTGTATTTATGCGTGACACATTTGAGCTAGTTTACTATCATTCAACTAAATTTAATTTAGTTTACTAGCTTCCGACTTTTCATACAAATTCATTATATAGTTTACCATGTTCTTGGAAGATATATTCCTCCTAGATTATATTAATGCTTTAAGATGTCATTTCTGCACTACATGTCTTAAGACCTGTATATTTCATAGATTGTTTGCTAGGTTGGTGCTAATTTGTTTTCATGCTCTAAACGCTGGACATAAAACAAATAAATAACCGTTTACCACAAATTCAATATTTAATTGCAGTCGATTATATAATTATATTAATCTAGTGCCTTATTGTTTCTTGAACATCTAGCTATCACCAGGTGCATCGCAAACTGTCTTACAAAGTGACTTATCAATCTTTGGTAATATTCCAACAAAATGAGACTTTCCAATACTCGATCCAAATACGTACTTATTAATTATTATCAGACCTTGCCAGGGAAAACAGCAAAGGCCTGTGCACAAACTCTCACAGCACACTCAAACAAAAATGTAATTACCCTCTACTATTCCAATTACCAGGAGATGGTAATGAAATCTACATCATGGGATGTCAGCACAGCTGTTTACTTGTGTGAGAGCCCCTGAAATTGGGTCAGATTGCATCGACAAATTAAATTAATTTCCTAGCAGTCGCCACTCTTGTTCCTAAGTAACCAAGACAGATTACTGCAGGTTAATGTGCAAACACGTTAGACTTCTTCAGAGACATATTGGCAGGAAAATATTCTGTTACTGGTTTGTATTAGGGAATTAATGGGATATGTATATAGTATGTTGTTAAGAATTAAGGATTTTAGACAACAGTTCGAAAATCCAGAAATCATTGGGTTCATACACAATAATCCACAATAATCCACAGTGTAAACAGAATCTAAGGTCAAATCTGAAGAGCAGTTAAGAGGCAAGACAAGGGTCATGATCAGACATATATCTCAGAAATTACATGAATCACCAAGGCTTCGCAAAGACATTGAATAACTGTGTGTGTCTGTGTGTGTCTGTGTCTGTGTGTGTGTGTGTGTGTGTGTGTGTGTGTGTGTGTGTGTGTGTGTTTTGTTTTATTTAATTATTTATTTATTCATTCATTCATTCATTCATTCATTTTGTACCGCTTTATCCGAACTTCTCGGGTCACGGGGAGCCTGTATCTCAGGCGTCATCGGGCATCAAGGCAGGATACACCCTGGACGGAGTGCCAACCCATCACAGGGCACACACACACTCTCATTCACTCACACACTACAGACAATTTTCCAGAGATGCCAATCAACCTACCATGCATGTCTTTGGACCGGGGGAGGAAACCGGAGTTCCCAGAGGAAACCCCCGAGGCACGGGGAGAACATGCAAACTCCACACACACAAGGCAGAAGTGGTAATCGAACCCCGACCCTGGAGGTGTGAGGCAAACTTGCAAGCCACCGAGCCCCCATTTATTTATTTATTTATTTATTTATTTATTTATTTATTTATTTATTTATTTATTTATTTATTGTTCTTAAAGGGCACTTTATTATATAGGTTAGAGATCAATTCTAATACTTGTAACCTTTTTAAACAAGTATTGGCATTGATGTATACAAAAAACAACAATGCCGCTGTATCAGAGCAGCTCAAACCTGTGTGCCACAGGACTGACATATTTTTATAGGTTAACCCAGTAGTGATCATCACCCTGGTTCCATTGACAAAAAAGCAAATTGAATTTTTTTCTGCTGGTTTTAGGATTATTGCATAAAATAAGCCTCCAATGAAGGTTTCTGACTCTGAAACATTTTGTTCATCAAGATAATCTTTACAAATTAACATACCTTTTTATGAATTCTGAAGCGCAAATACAATCCACAGAAATAAAATCTCTTCCAGCTCATTCAGTCTTTTTTTTATAAAACATATTCAATTTTTGTGGATGAATCTGAATGAACAATTGGAGTTGGAATAGTATTTTAAGAGTGTGAATATGCTGCATCCACAATAGGCTGCAGTAGAAGAGATGTGTTTTATTTTTTTTTCCTTCTATGACTGAATAGAAAAGTCCTTTCAGTTCAGCATGAGTAACATGGAGCGTGATCGCCAATCGTCTATAATGGATGTACTAAACGGATAGAAATATGAATAGGAGGCACATATGCATAGGGACATTCTTACTGTTTTTGGTTTTCCAAATGCCGTGGTTGGAACTAGATTTATTTTCATGGTCACATATGAAGCTTTTGGGCACAAGTTAGTGGTCAACCTTACTGATGCATTTACAGCGATGCATTTACAATGTTCATTCATTCATCCTTAGTATCTGTTTGGTCATGGACTCAGTGGATTAAAAAAATGCTAGTAGTTTGTTTATAGGCTATATTTTTAGAAATATTCATTAGAAAATATGGCCTGACAGGTCAAAATGGACACAGAAAAATGATAACTGTATGAACAAGACTGCAAACAATCTGTTTATTAGGCCACGCCCACATTGGCTTTTAAATATGAATTCAGAATACAGACACAGATGCTTGGAGCATTAAAAGATATACTGATACAATACTAGTTGGTTTACAGGTATAATGGAATAGGAATGAATCTTTGAGGAGTCAGGGGTGACCTTTAAACTACTGAACTTCTGTACCCTATATCTAATAGATGGATGTGTATATTATAAATCTATGATCCCACAATTGCAACTGCCCCGGTGATATATCACGCTGAACAGCTACCAGCAAATTGATTTAGACCTTACAGACTGCACTCTTGCTGTGTCATAGATTTGACTGATTTTAATAATAACTACACTCTTTTAAACGTGCTCACATCCACACATGTAGAGCTAAAACTGGTCATCATTGTTATTTCTATGGCTTGAGAATGCACTTCTAAGGAAATACAGCTCTCCTTTCCAATTTGAGATGGTGAATGCTTTCCTGAGTCAGCGAGAGCAGGGGAAATCTTCTCCATCACTGTCCACTTTCCTCTGGCAGCACAGATGTGGCGAGCTACAGGACAGAGACATGACATATGGTTATAATGTCTCAACACCGCTGCACGAGCTGGTGTTTCACTCAGCAAGGACACAGAAAGGAGCAAGTGCACTCACCTCTTCAGGGCTGTATCATGGTTTGAGTGTTCATTATTACTGTGTTTCTACAATAATAATAGCAGAGTTAATGCTGTGCTTGTCACTAATTCTTAAATATGGCTGAATCCCAAGTAGCATGAAGTGCGTTCAATTACATATTATCATATGTAATTATATAGTCTGCGTGGGTAATGTATAGGTAATTAGAAATGGGAATTGTCTTGGGAAAAAAAACCCAACAATGATTAAACATAATTAAATGTTTGCTTAAAGATGCAAATACTATTCTAAGTGCAGTAGTAGATGTATTTATTTATTTTATTTGTTTATATATCGGTTTTCTACTTTGTATTTAGCCCAAATATGTTAATTAATTTAATTAAACATACAGCTAAGTATGGTGACCCATACTCAGAATTTGTTCTCTGCGTTTAACCCATCCAAAGTGCACACACACACACACATCAGTGAACACACACACAGAGGAGTGGGCAGCCATTTATGCTGCGGCGCTCCGGGAGCAGTTGGGAGGGTTCAGTGCCTTGCTCATGGGCACCTCAGTCGTGGCTGGCCCGAGACTCAAACACACAACCTTAGGGTTAGGAGTCAGACTCTCTAAGCATTAGGCCACGACTTGTCATTATCTTTCAAGAAAATGTTATGTACTGTATTCTTGAATAAAGTGTCAAAAATATTCTTTATGTTGCGGAACATCAAATCAGAGATGCAATAAATGTGTGGACTTCAGACTTAGTGCACATTAACATGGGTAAATATTAAATATGAAACAATTTTGTATTTTCAGTTTCCCAAAAGAGTCCTGTTTACAGTGAAATGCAGAAATAACAGAAAACAGCATGCTGGGTATCCGAAATGGGTTTCTCACTTCTGAACAGTTTTTGCTTGTTGTTTATTCCAACATCCAATGGTCTTCTTCAATGAATATAAACATGCGTTCTTGCAAACCACAATCTCTTGTATTTCATAATCTATATAAAAATATTTATAGCATTCTTAATTGAGAAAAAAGTTCATAATATTTTCCACCATATAGGAGAACATGTGACATGCATTATGCTTTATAAACACTACAAAGTGAAAACAATAATTAATCCAATTCAGGGACTCAAAAATAAGTAATCAATGTGTCTTTATAATGTGAAAGGAATTTAAAATGAATAAAAAAACACATGGTTTCAATTTTACTATGTTTTAATCTCATATCATTCCAAAACATGAGGATGATTTTGAATATAATATATATATATATATATATTTTTTTTTAATATTGTGCAGTTCTAGTGGTAGGTTTTGGATCATGTGTTACCTGTAGTACATTCTGTGGCCAAAAAAAGAATAATCTGGGACTATGGAGCTAAAACTATCCTTTAAAATAAGCAGCAGATGTGTTACAGATGTGTGAACCAGCTAGCATACAATTTGCTTTCTGCTTTTTTGTGTTATTCTTTTTTGTTCCTTTTAAATATCTTTAGTTCATTAGACTCAATCACAAGATCAGTGCTCTACCCTCCATTTTGATTCTATTCACTTTCCCCTTGAACTGTGGCCTGAATGGCTAGGTGATAGCAAAGTGCTTGATGTCATTCAGTGCCTTTCTCAAAACCTTTATTCCACTTTGAGTGAAAAACATCCTGGCGACACATTTTTACTACCTTATACAGTATCTGTTCCCCATAGAATGAAACATAATGCCTTGATGCTTGTGGAAGCAAAGGACCTTAAGTTATTGAATAATAGTGAATGTAATGGCATGTTTTAATTCACTAGTTTTAATTGTTTTATCTGTTTGTTTTATAAAGAGTACCCTATATATTTTCTCAGCATATATTTGAATGGATTTCCAGGCATTGCAGGCTTGAAAGCATGAAAACTCCCAGTTCCACTGATTGCTTCAGTGCAACTGCTGTGCAATCCTGCTGTGCTGGAAAAGAAGGAAGATTTATTGTGTGTGTGTGTGTGTATGCATGCATCTACTCTAGAAACTGAAATATCGGCTATTTTCTTTTCTTTTTTTTTTTGCACTACTTGTCTCCTTTACACTAATTTGAACATTGAGGTTTTAAAATGCATAGTGGTGTCTGAACCAAGAAAGATCAATATCAGTAATTATACCTCAAAGGCAGCTTAAGACTTAAAGACAGTTATACTAATATAAACAGACAAACGAGGCAGATGGCTTCAAGCTTCATTATCTAAATGTGTGGCTTATCTTCAGGGTCGAACACCAGAATCAGAAATCTCTGTCACTTTTGCTCTGTCCCTGCATGTGAGATTGTGGTGATATTTTCCCCGGATTGACAAATGAAGCCTTCTATCTCGGCCATCTGTCATCACAAATGGGCCATCAGTTGTGTCAATGCGCTGCATTTCCATTCTCCAGGACACAGACTCAAGGAAAGAGCCACAATATCCAGAATTAACATGGGCCAAGAGTACTAGACTACTAGAGTGTGATTAAAGTACTTATGAACAAAAAGTATGCATCGCTTGCTTTGCCAGCAGTTCTCCAGGTCTCCTTGTTTCTCAATTTCAAGTCAGATTTTCTTGCATGTTATCGTTTTTACCAAATTCTACCCATTTATCAGGTTTTGCAGAGTTCTATGAGTTAGCAAAGGTTTCTTTTTTGGCATCTACCTCAGATTGTTGTTTACATAAGTTTTAAAGTGGATTTCTGTGAAACCAGGTGCAACAGCATCAAAAATAGTACAAGTGTATAAAGAAGTAATGCTCCTTTAGTAATAGAGGCTATCATACAGTCATACAGTCTATCAGTGAGGATTGTGTCAGCTGTTTACATGAAACAGGCTGCTATTTCTCAGCCATGTCATTAACTGATATTGGGAATACTAGCTGAAATATACCTGAAATACTTGAAATATATATGAAATACAGTTGCTGGAATATTGAATGTAAACAAGGTGGTCTGCATGAATGTAAACAATGGTCTGCATATTATATTTGGCACAGGTTTTACGCCGGATGCCCTTTCTGACTCTACCCTCTCATTTTTATCTGGGCTTAGGACCGGCACTGAGAGTTGACTGTTTAGTGGCTAACTGAATTACTGTGCTGGAATCGAACCTGGGCCACGACAATGAGAACGCAGGATCCTGCCACTGGACCACCTGGGGCCTAGGTTAACTGCTTTGGTATAATGGGTTTAAATGACCGTTTATTGCCTAGATTCAGTAAATAAGGTTCATTGGTCTCCTGTGCAATTGTTGCAGGTATTAAAGTGCAGTGAAATGAGATGCAGCTCTACATAGCACAACTTGTGCATACTGAGAACATTAAATACATTATGCAAACTATATAACAATGGGAATAAGGGTAAGGGAGGAGGGGAAAGCGCAGACAAATAAAGTGCAAAGTGCACACAATTCAAAAATATACATGTGTGTCAGTATTTGTATGTACAGTACAGTACATAACACAACCAATCTTATTGACATTTAGTCAATCTCAAGAAGCATGTAGGGACAACAGACTATTTCAGGGACAAGGTGAGAATGTTGGTGAGATCTAGAACAAGGTTTCAGAACACGTCTGGGGATTTTGTCTGGATTTTTTTTATATGGATTTTGATCATGTTTTGAGACCATGAATTTGTAAGCCTCACTCATAGAGCATATTTCTGTTGCTTTATAAAGAATGTTAGGATTAGCTGGGATGCTAATATCAAAACATACATAAAAATGGTTAAGTTCATGAACCAGGAAGTGGTCAGCACTCTCCACAGTCAGTGTCAGCTAATAGATGCACAATGAACTGAATCTTGAACCTTAAAACTAGGTATTTGGGTTGTTAAAATGTGGAAATTAACATCATGGGAATGTTTATGAAGCTTATACAAAAATGTTTTTGCTGGAAATTATCTTGACAGCTTGAATATGATAAGAAAATTTCTAGAGCTGCGCTTTAAAGAAAATGTTTCAGAAATGTAACCTAAAGTCATTAGCTCAGTCAGCAGTTAAGGATGTGTGCTACTGCTTACTGAATAGAAAATGGTTGTGTGAGGGTGAGTTGTCACTCTGGTGGAAGGTTACATGCTTGAATCGCACATAGACTCTTATTAACCTGCTCATCAGATCTCTGGGATTTAAATTACAGGCAACAAGTCAGCATGAGAGAACTGTTTGGGTTCTTTGGATTTATTCAATTCCTCAGTTAGTAGGGCTGCCTGTGGCACACAGATAGAGGTTTTATTTTTTACATTCCTAAATTTATGGCATTCGGCTGTTTTCAAATCTTTATATTCAATCATGAGTAAGAAATTTAATGGGGGCGGAATTTCATGGGTGGTAAAACATTTTATTTACATGATTTTGTTTTTAGTATTTGGTTATTTCTTTTAAATAGAATTTAAATGTGATATATACTGATGTATACTGTAGATAGATAGATAGACAGATAGATAGATAGATAGATAGATAGATAGATAGATAGATAGATAGATAGATAGATAGATAGATAGATAGATAGATAGATAGAATAGGGTTTTATTGTTTACATGTATTCTGAAATTTCATTAGTGCATCATTCATTATGTAGTAACGCATGTTAGTTGTTCATGTCACCGACTGCTTATTATACAATTATACAGAATTCATTCATTCATTCATTCATTCATTCATTCATTTTCTACCGCTTATCCGAACTACCTCGGGTCATGGGGAGCCTGTGCCTATTTCAGGCATCATCGGGCATCAAGGCTGGATACACCCTGGACGGAGTGCCAACCCATCGCAGGGCACACACACACTCTCATTCACTCACACATTCACACACTACGGACAATTTTCCAGAGATATTATACAGAATATTTATCTTAATTATAATTAAGTATTAATTTTAGAAATGCATATATGTATTTAAAATATAAAAAAAATCTATATTTTAATTTCAAATCAATAATAATTAAATAAACGATAATAAATATAGATTTATGCTTTTGTTTTTTTTACACTATAGCATTCCTAATTGTGCTGTGGACTGAGTGTATAAATGTACTTGCTTTTGCTCTCCTGTTCAGTAAGTGAATCTTTTGTATCTTTGAGAGAAAGAGATGGTTTTCTTAGAGTAAAGAAGGAGATTTGTCGGCAGTGGTTCCCCATGGTTGCAGGTAACATCTGATTAAATATGCTGAGCTTTGGGCAAATCTACTATAACTACTAAGTCATTTTCATGACAGAATCCAAAGCAATGAGAAAAAAACATCACAATAGCCAGAATACAGTTCAGTTTAGAAATGTTCTTCTTTGATTTTACAGAATTATCCTTCAGTTATAGAACAGGATGTAAAACTTTGCAAATATCTCATGTCATTATAAGGCCTGTAACTTAAAATTTTCGAATTCATTTTTGTGCTGGTGAAATTTTGAAAACTGTGACCCAGTTACATACCAAATGGATCATTTGATTCTATTGGGTGAAAAGAGATGAAAGAGCCCACTGGAGTGTTATCAGGAAACCTGACAGAGATACTGTTCTCTGAACCGGCACCAAAATCGACATGGTATTGACTGAGGTAGAATACGTTTCGTTAACGAGAGGTGTAATTTGACAATGCATGACTGCTGATCGGTTGCACAGCCTTATTTTCACTCGTGTATTTGCCAGTGAGGGTTTGTACTGATAAAACAGTTAAGAGTCATTGCGTTGTCAACCTTTCTGGGTCTTTAAGAAGATACTTTAATGTTTTTGCTAATTTATCTTTTGAAATTTAGCAGGCTGGAGCTCTGTTTCAGATCTGTGATTATCTGCAGTTCCTACACACGAACAAATAATTATTATCTTAACGGCAGATTATTTTTAATGTATGGTTAACTATACCACAATCTCTAAATTATAATATCTGATTATTTAAATGTCAGAAAGTGGCATGTGTAAAATGATTCACTATACAGTAAATAAAGTACAGGACAGACATTGGACAAATAAAAGTATCAATGTGCTTGACTAGTTTATGCTTCAGATGCCAAGGGGTCAAATAAACAGGCTAATAAATGGCAGCTAACACTGTTCATGATACTGAAAGATAATTCTGTATGTCTAACTAGTAAGGATACAACATTTGCAATCATTGTCTAGAGTACATATGTACATCTGTAGTGTGTAATTAAGCAGGCATCAGGATTTAGGTAATGATAATTACAATGTTTTAGAGTAAAAGCATCATAATAAATATATATTTCATCATGTATGAATACCAAAATTATTATTATCCAGAAATACTGTATTGCTAGTTTTAGAAAGCTGGATAAAATGAAATATATCAAACTACAAGAACAGCTTGGTTATAAAATTTTTTTCCTTCTACGGTATGACCCTTATTGTTATAGTGTAATGGTTGTAATTTGTTATATTGTCAAATATTTTGACCCGGCAAAATAAGTGTTCTTATGAACCAGTTTAACAGTATGCATGCTCTTTACACAGCACAAAGGAAAGGGGAAAAACCCTTGAGGATTTTTGAGAATGCATATGTATTAAATTCCAATATATAGCCTTAAGTGCATTTTATGTATACCTCCTAGACACAAGAAGCAGTGTAGAATATCATCTTGTAAGTATTTAATAAATATTGCCATCATGAAGAAATGACTTCCTTAGTAATTTTTACCTGTGAGTCAGACATAATCACTATATAGTGCTCTCATTTGATCAGGATCAGTCAGAGCTACAGGTACATGTCCTCTAAAACCTTGGTGCTTGTAAATTTTTCCTATATTATAAGCATTATTCATCGAACACTTCAGGGCTCCATAATGTCCATTAGCTTCAAGGTGGATTTCCCTCGTCAGCATTACAGTACTTCGCTGCATTTAGTTCGTCGCTTGCATGCTGACTCTCATCTTTACAGGCTCCTGGGAGTTTTTTTTCCAAGGTACAGTATAGATGGCTTTGCTTGCTATGAGCAGTTTTCTTTTCACTATAGAAACATACATACACCTTTTTTCCACTGTCTAGTCAGTTCCTCTTTTTTGCCCTGGATAGCCAACAGGCTATCTCGCTTGGTGAGACATATCTAGGGAATCATTGCTGCATAATGGTGGTATTTATTGCATATACTGCACCATATGTCACTAGGTGACCTTGTTGGAAAATCTCAGTATGCCTGTACACATGGACAAGGGAGTATCCGAATGTTTTACGGTATTCCAGGTTCACAGAACAACATTTACATAATATATATCTTATACCTGTATTATATATACTGTATCTTATACCTATATTATATGGTTTGCATCCAAAATCAATTTGGATGTAGAAAAGACAATGGTAAAACTATGAGTTCAGAAATTTGTATGCTCCTGTTTATAAGTTGCTCAAAAACTCCTGGTTACACAATTGCATTTTTTGAACATTTACTACACAATTATAGAGAGGAATTATAATTTTTTGCTATCCATTGAAACCCAGATGAAGATGGCTTCCCTTCTGTCGGTAGAAGAACATTCTGTTCTCTAAAGGTTCTTCCTTGACTCGTCTTGGGGAGTTTTTCCTCAACATTTGTGTTATTGTTATTCTGATTTGTTTATATTCCCGAAAAACTCCTTTATGGCCATGTCCATTGTCCAAAAATGCTACATGGATAAAATTGTATTAAATGGAATTGAAAATTTCCAGGTTAGAGGATGAATGTTAATGTTACAACCTTTCATCTGTCTGTCACAGACAAGATAAAATCCAACCTGAAGTTCATCCATTGTTTTATCTCTCTCGGGCAGCTCCACAGATCCGAACTGACATTTCTCCATCTGTCTCTTATATCCCCCATCGACGCTCACTATAACCTGCCTCCACACTGTGTTTAAAATGGGAGGCATTTTGGGAAAACAGAAGGCATTTATCCCTTTTCCATCTGGCAGCTGGCACGTACACAAGTGCCAGATGCAATGGGACGGGCACGTTGCTCCTTGCAAGATAATGTGTTAACCTTGTACTAAGATGTGCTAGCCTTTTGACTCAGTTTACCCGAGCTGATGCTTTTGTGGTTGATCTATTCAGACGTCTTCTACTGTCCTTTTTCACTCTTTTTCCCTTCTGTGGCATCCTTCTTTGCTCCTGGGTTTTTTCTTTCATTTTATTTCATATGACCTTTATAGCGTTATCTGATGATATCTCCTCTTTACCGTCCTCTGTATTTTCATCCAAACCTGGGAGGTTTGTGCGATAATTCTTGACTTCAGCACATCTCGTGACTCATAACACACTAGTCTGTGTGTGTCCTTCCTCAAAAAGCTTATCAGCTCTCAGGCATGTCACACAGAACTGCTGTGAGAAAGAACAGATTAGTCAAGGTGGACTGACACCAGTTTGACCAATATTGGATAAGGAATCCATTTCACTCACTTGCTCTCTTATATTGTAGTATGGCCATTATACATATCCAGAAACACTCTTGCTGCTGGTGGATCTAATGAAAAACTGTTCAAAACAAAGTTGCTGCAGACTGTTCTTACTAATCACATGCTAACATTATGCTAATATGCTAAAGTTTGAATTCCCACATACTTGTTTAAAATAAATTATGTTACTTGAGAACGGCTTGATAAGTAGCGGTAATATTTTATTTTTTTTGTGGGTCAAAAGGTTAAGTGGATTTCATGTTGAGTTAGAAAGCAAAGATTTTTTTTAAAAATTGATTATGGTAATTATGTTTATTTCAAAAGATATGGAGAGGCAAACAGAAGGCTTGGGTTCTGGCCAGAAAAAGCTGCCTCACTCCTCCTCAAGTCACCCAGAAGACTCCAGTGACAGCACAGATGAGACAAAGCCTGTGAGTTATGCTCTTTTTATGCTGTTTTTCATGTTCATTGTTAATGCTTAGATTTGCTTGTTTAATACTCACACTCAAGTTCCTTTTTTATTGTATCAGCTACTCGATGTGCATCCCGAGTTTTCTTTTTCTTTTTTCATTTTGTACTCCAGCTCATTACATCGATTTTTCCATTTCTGTGAATTGAAGTCTTTTATCCCACTCATAAATAAGAACGTTCCAATCTTAAGGGTAGTAAAAGAGCCAACAAATACCAAAAGAAAGAAATAAGGAATTTCCACAAATTGAGCTAAATGTTTATGATTTTCGGAATGTAAATCTAACCTAAACCGTATGCCACATGGAAGCTAACAAACGTCCTTATTAGCTTTAGTATTTATTTGAATATAGTGAATATATTGTATATTTAAAGGCAGGGTCTCAGATTTTTGAGAAATGCTTCAGAAAACTGAGTCGGGCCGAATAATAAACAAAAATCAAAACAAAAATCAAAACAAACGTGTAGCCAATTAGCAGAAAGGGGCGGGGCTTGTCAATATGCGGTGGAGAGAGTGTTCAGTGTGCATGTGTGGTATGTATACCCAGTGTTAAGGTAGCATTCTAGCTTGTTGTGCTATGCTATACAATGCTAGATTGCCAGCAAATGTCAGCCATTTAATATAAATTTAGCTTGAGAGGTTTTATCCATCATTTACCTTGTAACGGTTCTTTTGATTCCTCTCCACTCAAATCCATGTCTCCACAATTCACTTCAATTAACTTCACTTCACTTCACTTCACCACACTTTACTTCATGTATCTAAGCATGGTAGATGGACTTTAGAAATGAGTTTATAAATTGAGTTCAATCAGTCAGAAAGTGTCTGCATTTAACACGTAATAAGTGTTGGTTTTTCTTTAAACTTTTCTTTCTGATGATATGTCTAGACAACTAGACCTCTTTTCCATCCAAAGACTTTTAAATATCATTCATTCATAAGTAACTTCAGGTCTGTATAAAGCTTGTCTCATGTCTAGATAATGTCACTCTCCATGGGGGGTCCAAGGATGTTTCAGACTTAATAGAGAAATAGCGCATTATCATTCAGGACAACAGTCATGTCACTCACTTACACGTTGATGGATCGAGCTTTGTGTCTTTGTATTCCAGACGCTCTTCACTCCAAGGTTTGTTTACTGCGATTGATTTGTCTGCGTCTTGTAATGCGCAGACTAATGTAATGTCTGTCTTAATAAGTCTGCTTGAGATGACGTGACTCATTCGGAAAGAGAATTATAATTACAATTGCATGTACTTTAGCACTAAATGGTCAGTTGGTTTTAGTTATAAATTATCAAACACATTTCAGCTCTATGTGGTTTAGAAGAATAATATTCACATGATTCAGTGCCAGTAAAGAAAAGATTTTAATCATATCAGGCTGTTTATGAAGCAGGGAAAAAAATATTAGTCAGCTCTTTCCTTAACTCTACGTGGACACTGAGGCAGTAAATTGTGTTGCCTTTTTTCAGCGCAGCGTGACAGCTGCGTCCATTCAAACGCTCCCCACCAGCACTTATGCCATGATCCTAAATGATATTTCGCCTCATAGCTCACAGTCTTTTCCTACATGCTTCACCAAGCAACAATACACCTTGTGCTAGGAGTTTGAATCAGCAACTGATAAAGGCAATGTTTTTTTTTTTTGCAACATACTGTATGATATAAGCAGATGTTATATTCAGCTTAAAAGCACATTGGGGATTGTTAAAATAATAGACTTTACCCTGGAAATATAAACCATTGTTCATGTAAGTTTGTCAAGTAAGTGTGAGAAATATTATACAGATTACTATGCAAGTTTTTTATTTAACTAAACATTTTTAATATAATAAAAGACCTTAAATTTTGGGATGGTCAAACAAAAATATTTATTCTGGTACTGAGAGAAATCTTGATCTGATCTTCTTCATTTAAGCAAAAGTTGTCTTCTTTTTTATTGTATGATGTGGAATACTATCATAGAAATATAAAAAGAAATAAATTACTTTGTAAGTGAATCAGTAATTAAATGCTAGAGCCTTGGTTATATCTTGGTGTGATCCTGGCTCTATTCAGGGTTCCTAGTTCTCCAGATTCTTCCCACCTCCAAAAGGTTCATTTGTCATTATAAACCCTGTTTTTAACCACAGACGTTGGAACGTCTTGCAGTTGTAATTTAGATGCTGAGTAGCACCAAATCTTGCATGGCGCCCTGCAACTCTTTTTGCAGTGTTAACCTTACATTACGGTGCGTAACGTGTACATTGGGAAATGATGCAGTGTCAGAATGTTACAGCTAAATGCTTAGCAACAGCCAGCCAATCAGAATACCTGCCTCATATCCTATCATATGAGGATATGTGCCTCATATCACACGTTTTATACAGTCACAGATAGCCAATGTTGGGTAAATAGAAATTGCAGCGTTTGAGGGAAAAATAAAAAAATATCTCAAATGTGGATGGAAAGAATGTCAATTGGAGCAAAGAGGATTTATATGGTGACTTTTTGTCAGTGAGACGAGCCAATATTTAAACCGGTCGAGTACTATGTGTTTAAACAATAATATTGTGTGTTTATCTAAAATGAGCAGTGTGAAACATGAAACAAGGTGACCCAGAATTCTGTTACCAGAAGTTCACAATGACTCAGGATTAGCTATTTCAAGAGTGAAAAGCTCTCCATTGTTCCTGAGATTGATGATGACCAAGATGAAGATGATGAAAGTGATGACATTGATATTAAATGTTCTATATAGTAAATCATATTGGCATGTGCAGCTTAATGAGTGTAGTAATAAGAAATATTCTCCTTTAAATGAACAGAAGCAATAAAAAGCCCATTTTGCAGCAGATGCAGTGTATCTAGTGTCACACAGTGCAGCACAAGCACAGGAGCAGCACCACATCTATTGTTCTCAATTGTTCCTGTGGCCCAGATGGATGCACTGTGTTGTGTGAAGCATGTAGCATGAGGCACACAAAGCATTTTTTTTTTCAATTGAATTCTATTTCTTCCATGATGTCTAACCAGAAACACTACAAAACATAATAATAATGAGATATCTCCAGTGCATGCACAAGAAATATGGCAGAGGTATTATAGCCTGTAAGCATCATCAGTTAAAAAAACATTATTGGCCAAGCTTTGGAGTAAAAAAATCTAACTGAATTAATCAATCTTATGTGATTATATACTTTATATGTTGTATTTTATATACAGATATTTGCACATTACAGTATATTTACTGACCCAGTGCAATGAAGCACAAAAGGGGAATGCTACAAGCCTTGTGACAATGCAGTGTAAAATAAAAAGCATCACAGCGCAGATGCAGCATGCCATGCTGGTTCTGGTGTAAAATGGGCTTAGGAACACATTTAACTTCAATGGCACAATGACAATGAGAAAGCTTTTAAAATTATGTGCTTGTGCCACCATCTTACCACATATATAAGAATTTGTTTTTGTAAAATGGTGCTTTTTAGGTGAAAATTTACTCTAACTAATCATAGAGACAGACAGACAGACGGACAGACAGACAGACAGACAGACAGACAGATGCAGACAGACAGACAGACAGACAGACAGATGCAGACAGACAGACAGATACAGACAGACATAGACAGACAGACAATGGCAGACACAGACAGACATAGAAAGACTTAGACAGAAACAGACTGACAGACAGAGACAGACAGACATAGACAGACAGACAGACAAAGGCAGACAGAGACAGACAGTCAGAAACAGACAGACGGACAGACAGACAGACATAGACAGGCAGACAAAGGCAGACATAGACAGACATAGACAGACAGACAGAAAAGGACAGACAGACAGACAGACATAAACAGACAGAGACATTCTTGACCACAAGGAGGAGGAACTTTAATAGAGATAATTAAGGCTAATTATAGTAAGCATTGTGTCTGATATATAACCGTTTACACTCCTATCTAACACATTCACAACAATTTATGCAGGTATGACTACCTATCATTATCTCTGTAGTTATATAACATATGTTAGAAATCTTTGTGTTAAGTCAAAAACACTGCATTTTCACATTATGCAAGAAGACTACGAGACTGTGTATATGAGCTGGTTCATTATGCACAAAGACAGCCGGGGCACTTCATAATCTAAAGTTGAATACAGCCGACAATTATATCGAAGACCATACAGATAATGCTTTAAGCTGAAATAAGAGCTAAACAAAAAAACATGAACACTGAGAAATGTATAATAACAAAAACAAAGAAGAACAAAGGACAGGCATATACATTATAGATCATGAGAAAGCAAAACGTACACTCAATTGATCTTAAATGATTACATTGTGGATACATAACGTTTTATTACATAATCATGGACAAACAGAAATAAATCTCACGTTTTAATGCTGTTATATTTCACATTAACATTATCAGAAATTTTCAAATCATTTAATTTATTTTTACAGGATTATTTGTTTGTCCCTCCCTACATTTTTTTACCTACCTGAGCTCCATGTAAAAACCACCACCATTCATTTCAATTTTCTATTTTTTTACCCAAAATCTCAGCACAATCTTTCAATTCTTAATGTTAACAGTTGATCCACTTTTATAACTCACTTTGTGGCTGAACCTCCAACTGTGTTCTATTGACCCACTGCATCCAGTCCACTACAGAGTCCACAGAAGCTTTATGTTATTCTTCATGCCGTTTTTATCTGTAGCAAATAGAAATCCATTTGGGATTCTATTTTAAAACAATTGAAGGCAGATTTTTATGTGGATCCTTGTTACACAGCAAATTTCTGTATGTTTGAATGTATGTGCTTTTACTGATTTTAAGTACTAAGTAATCACTGTAGTATAAAATATACTTTAACTGAGTCGCAATAAAACTGCATGTAAATGTGAGTCTTTATTAACCCAGTGGTCAATTTAAAACTATTTAATCCCCACGACTGGCATGATTTTCAATGCTTTTATGAAGTCAGAGATGCAGATGGGGGAAAATGTGATATTAGGAATGATCTAAATAGAATTTCTGATTCCATAGTAGGCAAATGAGGAACATAGCCCTGCATGAGATCCACTGACTCTGAGTGAACAAGACATATGTCTCCAACTAGCACTTTCCTTTAAAAAAAAAAGAAAAAGCAGATTGCAAGGTTGTGAGGTGTAAGAGCAGTCTAATAAGAGCAGCATGAAGTATGAAGGGTTGAGTAAGAGAGAAAGAGAGAGGGAGACAGGGGGAGAGAGAGAAAGAGAGAGAGAGAGAGAGAGAGAGAGAGAGAGAGAGAGAGAGAGAGAAAGAGAGAGAGAGAGAGAGAGAGAGAGATGGAGAAAGCAAGACTTGGAGAGAGAGTGTGTTTGAGAGAGAGAGAGAGAGAGAGAGAGAGAGAGAGAGAGAGAGAGAGAGAGAGAGAGAGAGAGAGTAGGGGGGGTAGGGGGGGTCTTCTGTGGCCTGTTTTCTGCTTGCACTTGATAATATACTGCGCTCTGATGAAGAATGGGCATAGGCACGTTGTTCCCATTGAGTCCCATTGATTTTCTCCAGTTCCTATGATTGATTTTCTTCCTGACCATTAATCCCATTCTCACAACACCTCCCTCTCATTGGCTACACCACCATCTTGCTCAGGTTGCTTCTTTACTCTTGATAAAAAATAAAAAACCTCTGAAAATAGGTATTGAACAGAATTCAGTTTATTTTCCATGCCCATCGTCATTTATATCCTTTAGTAAATTTGTTCTTATACACATTTCTTGGCCACTTTGTTTTGGAGATAAACACTTTCAATGCACAGTCTGGTTCACCTGAGTAAAAGTCTAAATTGATTTCTGTGATCCTGTGAGAGTCTGTATATTGGTCTTTATAATGCCTGTCTTGTTGTGCTCAGCATGAAGCCATTGGTCATACGAGGGCTCACAATTTAATGCCACAATGCTTAGTGGATGCTTTTGTGTAAAATCCAGCCTTCTGAAGCTTTCAAAGATTCCCCAAAGCTAAATAAATTAAACAGATCTCTCAAAGTAATGTCTGAGCTGGGGTGTCTTTACTCAGACTAATAGTGGAGAACTATTTGAATTATATTGAAATATTAGGTTAAAGCATTTAATGAGAAGCGGTCAACCCTGTGAGGATCCTGAGGCATCTAGATATTGTAGCAGCTCCAGATTCCTCATCTTGCTGATTTCTGAACTTCGAAGAGAAATTGAAAACCCCATGAGGACCTCTCAATCAATACACAAAACAACATTCTACATATGCTGTATCTCCTTCTTGGAACATTTGAAGGCTCGGGCATGGAGAAGGTAGTGTCAAATCAATAATGAACTAATTTCTGAATTGCTCAGGAACTCCTAGTTACATGACTCCAAAAGACTGTATACACTGTAGATTTATAATCAAGATAGTTTATGATAATTCACACTCTCCTGTGTTTATAATGATTTATATTCACACTCTCTGGTGTCACATAAAGGAGGATGGGTTCCCTTTTGAGCCTGATTCCCCTCAAGATTTCTTCCTCATAACATCTCAGGGGGTTTTACCTTGCTCATTAGGAAAAACAAATAAAAAAATATAAGTCTATTATTAAATATTGCATTTTTTGTTCTATATTTTTCTTTTAAAAAATATTTTTTTAATGTCTATCGTTAAATGCGCCAAAACTGAATTGAATTGATTTTAAACTAGAGATATTTTTTTGTTAGTTGGGGTCACAAATTAAACCTGGATGTGCACTATGTGGATATTTTTTTTCTGGTTCATGGTAAGGTAATAGAGGTAGTGTAATGGATACATTATTGGAATGTACTTTCTCATACTGTATATACTGTATGTGCACAATGAAAAGAGCTGACCTTATGTCATGATTTTCATAAATTACTTTATTATAAAACAGTTAGTTCTGGTTCATTACTTATAGGTTAGACTGGTGTTCCACGACTATATTTTCTTTAATCCTATTGGGGTGTTTAATTATGTAATGTAAGACACAACAGCCGAATTGAGTGAAGTGAACTTCTCTTTAACTCGAATTGTCAAGTTTAGGACATTAAAGTCAAGTTCATAAATTTGAAAGATTAAAGTCCTTTGTTTTGACTACTTTATTAAGTTTAACCAGCATGAATGTTTACAGTGTTTGCTTAACTCAGCTGATCTGTATTAGCCACATAAGTCGAATTCCTAGTTTGAAACAGTTACTATAGTATTATTAGGGAACAGCAATGGAAAAATATGCTTTTCAGGAATATAACTTTTTGCTTGAAATAAGAAAGTCTGCCAGATTAATAAAAGGAAGAAGGAAAGGCAATTTTTATAGAGGTGACTTTAACAGGAATGTACAAATGAATGTGTGCTAGCTAGTGAGCTAGTCAGCATGCTATAAAGTTTTCCTATAGTGGAGCAAAAATAAACAGAAATTTTAGTCATATTGTGTCTGTTTGAGACATGGGATATGCATCAGTAATGAGAAACTTTCCTACCTCACTCAGTACAAGCCTCCTAAAAACACACAAAGAGACCTGTAGCTAGCACAAAAAATACACACATAGGAAAATGTACTGTATATACGTTTTTATTATTCTTTTTAGTTTTTGTCTGGGAACCAAGCCAGCCAGAGACTTTAACTGTAAAATCAATCCTGCATCATTTGCTCATTATTTAAATGTGTACTTTAATATTTAAAGAAATAAAACCTTACATTCCCAAACTTAAGATCTATTTTTTGTGTTATTAGGCTTTGTGGATTTAATGTTATAGTGTATGATCAGACTAAATAAACATTGTAGTGAATTAAATATTGATGACTGCCCATGGGGATTTCTGTGCAATTTTTATACTCTGTGATGAAGATTCAGACATTAAATATCAACAAATATATCATCTCTTTACATGCTCTGAGGAGGTTTTCATAAATCTGGTGATATAAAGTGTCACGAAGTGACACGGTGAGACAAAGGCGGGTGAGGATCCAAACGCAGTTTAAGGTTTTTAATAAACCAAAACACAAACAAACAGGCAGGCAACGCGGAACAAACAGGAAACGGGAACACGGACATGCACACACCAACAACGACCAACAACATTGAAGTGAACAGACAGAGTATATATGGAGAACGAGAACCAATCACAAAACAGAGACAGACAAGGACTAAGACAAAACACCTGGGGAAGAGAATGAATGTAATTAGTGTCCATGGTAACAGATAGGTGGGCGGGGTCAACAATTAACATCAGGGAGAGACGGCAGACAGAAACAAGGGGAAAACACAGACAGACACATTACAGAGCCCCCCCCCCTACGAGCGGCTTCCAGACGCTCCCAAGTCCACAAAACCCAGTTCAGGTGGGTGGAGCGAAGGCGCAACCAGGGTGGGAGGGCGGGTCGGGTTCGTGTAGTGGTGGCGGCCGCCGAGCAGGAGGCCGGGGTGGCGCCAGCCGAGCCGGAGGCCAGGGCGGCGCCGGCAGAGCAGGAGGCCAGGGCGGCGCCGGCAGAGCAGGAGGCCAGGGCGGCGCCGGCAGAGCAGGAGGCCAGGGCGGCGCCGGCAGAGCAGGGGGCCAGGGCGGAGCCGGCAGAGCAGGGGGCCAGGGCGGAGCCGGCAGAGCAGGGGGCCAGGGCGGAGCCGGCAGAGCAGGAGGCCAGGGCGGCGCCGGGAGAACAGGAGGCCAGGGCGGCGCCGGGAGAACAGGAGGCCAGGGTGGTGCCGGAGGCAGAGCCAGAGACCAGAGCAGAACCGGAGACCAGGGTGGTGCTGGAGGCGGAGCCAGAGACCAGAGCAGGACCGGGGACCAGGGTGGTGCTGGAGGCGGAGCCAGAGACCAGAGCAGGACCGGAGACCAGGGTGGTGCTGGAGGCGGAGCCAGAGACCGGAACGGAGTTGGCAGCCAGGGTGGTGCTTTGGGCCTATGAACAGGGACAGGAGGTAGAAGGGCTGGCAAGTCCAGCGAAGCAAAACACAGGAAAACAGAAACATGCATAGGTTCAGGCCAGGCAGAGAGTTCAGGTAGTTTGGGTGTCATGATGTCGACCGCGTCCTCTGACTCAGTCATTTCGGTCGACCCGGCCCATTCGGCTGGTTCAGTCAGCTCGGCCGGTTCCGTCGACCCGGTCGGTTCGGCAGGTTCCGTCAACCCGGTCGGTTCCACAGGTTCCGTCGACCCGGTCGGTTCCGCAGGTTCCGTCGACCCGGTCGGTTCCGTCGACCCGGACGGTTCGGCAGGTTCCTTCGGCCCGGTCGGTTCCGTCGACCCGGACGGTTCGGCAGGTTCCTTCGACCCGGCAGGTTCCGTCGACCCGGTCGGTTCGGCAGGTTCCATCGACCCGGCAGGTTCCGTCGACCCGGTCGGTTCGGCAGGTTCCATCGACCCGGTCGGTTCCGGCGACACGGCTGGTTCCGGCAACCCGGCTGGTCCAGCTGGCGGCTTAGGGATGCCGGCCGCCCGAGCCGACCTCATCGGGGTATCCGCCAGTTTGGAGACCAGCCGGTTAGCACGGACCTCAGCCGAGCTCGCCGGTACGGTAGCCATGGGAACTGGCTCAATCACGGATGTGCACGGGACTGGTCTGGGCGGAGGCACTGTGGAGCATTCGGGCGTCCGTGGCTGATTCCACTCTGTGGCCCACGGATCCCGATGCTTGCTGCCCCCCCTCAAAAAATACTTACGGCCGGCTTCCGTCTCTACAGTGCTCACGCTCAGCGTGGACCCGTCCAGGAGCAACGCCAAGTTGACGAACTCCGAGAATGTCTTTATTTCTCTGGTAGACGGCATCAAATACCGCAGGATCTCCCTTAGTCCGTGCTTAAAAATGTCTTTGAGTGCCTTCTTATCGAAGTTGACCTCGCTGCACAGGTCCAAGAATACCTCCGTGTACTCCTCAACTGGGGCGTCCTCCTGACGTAGGCAAAACAGGAGTTCTGCTGGATCCATTGGTGGTTGGTCGTTCTGTCACGAAGTGACACGGTGAGACAAAGGCGGGTGAGGATCCAAACGCAGTTTAAGGTTTTTAATAAACCAAAACACAAACAAACAGGCAGGCAACGCGGAACAAACAGGAAACGGGAACACGGACATGCACACACCAACAACGACCAACAACATTGAAGTGAACAGACAGAGTATATATGGAGAACGAGAACCAATCACAAAACAGAGACAGACAAGGACTAAGACAAAACACCTGGGGAAGAGAATGAATGTAATTAGTGTCCATGGTAACAGATAGGTGGGCGGGGTCAACAGTTAACATCAGGGAGAGACGGCAGACAGAAACAAGGGGAAAACACAGCATATATTATAATGTACTATCTTGCTGTTAAATTTATGACATGATCATACAAACTGGCAATACTTTTTGAAAAGTAGGTATAAAAAGGATTTTTCTTTCATTATAATGAATGTACATGGAGCTTAAGTAGAAGCAATGATTCAGAAGATGAACATCTGATAGTAACCATTATACCATTACACTTAATACAGTTCTATTACATGGCTCCTAGGGCAATTTCTTGCACATTATTCAGCAGGATATGAAACTGAGACATCAAAGTATAACGTGCCCTTCGAAAAATCAAAGAGTTACAGTTTTAATGTGTTGGTTTTCGAAATTAGAATAGAGCATTACAGAGAATCTTGGTGAGTAAGTAATGTGTTTTAATAACTTATAGCCTCTTGTAAAGATTACCCACTATGTACGCGTTCTTGTCTTTCTGACTTTACATCCTACTGTAGTATGTTTCCTTGTCATCTTTCATTTAAGCCAATTTTGAAAGCAGCAGTGTTGTGTATTTTCTCTCCTATTAGACTTGGCAGGGTTGACCTTCCGAATCACCCAGGCTCTTCATGTATTTTAAGGCTGGCATTGCTCCACAATGGCGTGAGTGTGTGTGCACCGTATGCATGACAGGTTGACTTGTGTGTTCATGGGAAGTTAAGGTGTTTGTGTAGAGAGACCCGAGGGAGCAAAACTCCAGACAGCTAGAGTCTACACTCACATCCTTCTGGCCGTGTGTATTAGTGGACTGGCCTTTCATTGGAGTCTCTGTCAGAGACTTCTGACAGCTTTTAGCTTTTAACTTTCTTCAGACATAGAAGAATTTTTAAGGTCAGTATGAGCAAAAGAATATTCTGAAGGATGTTTGAGTTGAGTTGAGTTGAGCGGAGATTAGATGAGGTGAATTCAGTACGACTCCCAGGCAGAGATGTCTTTGAAGACAAATCATATACAGTATATGTATTCTTAATTAAAACGTCAGACAAATACCTCATGCTTCTTTGACAAGACTAAAGGAAGTTGTTCCTATGATAACAGCAAATTAGGGACAAATCTGTGAAATCAAGCATGGATAATGTGCATGTTTATTCATATTGGACACCCTGTTTGTTGTAAGGCTTTCTCCTCTAAGCAAGTAACATGCACATGCACACAGACAAAGAAAAAAATATAAAATGATTTCATGTAATATCAGGTAAATAAATCCAAATTAGATTAAACTACACAATTATTATTATGTTTTTATTATTAAGCCGTATCACATCAGTGCGCTTACACTGAATATCGGCACAGCTTTGATTTGGCCATATACTGTAGTAATCATATCCGTGTCGATATTCAGTATATGCCTGATTACAAATGTGTTATTGCTTTTAGACAGCAGCTATATAAACAAAAATTAATATTTAGTGAGTGGCATTTCAGACACAAAAGGGCCAAATGTTTTGTTTATTTTTGCTCCTCTAGTGGAAATAGAGCTAAAAAGCCACACTCACTTTATAGCATGTCAGCTATATGACTAGCTAGCTCACATTGATATACACATTTCAGTTAAAGGTATTTCCAGTAAAATCTCTGTCCCTTTTACTCGTTCATATTCATCTAACTTTTACATTTTAAAGTAAGATGTTGCTAACACTGCTATATTGACTAGTTTTGAACTATTCTAGTTCATGTGGAGTTACCTGGTGAACAGAAATGAGTAGAAAGATACTGTCACACCCTGGAGGAGGAGGACAGACCCATAAGCAGGATAGCTTCAAATAAATAATAAACACAGAACAGGAACAAAGACGAAAACTATACAGGACAAAGAACGAGGAAGAACAAGATACACTGACAATGATTCTGTGCTGCCATCGGCAACGCGGCACGGTTAAATAGACATAACGTTTAACGATAGGGAACAGGTGTGCAGAGATGGGGGGGAGTAAACAAGGGTGTGGCAGACATGGCATGGAACATAAACAGAAGCACATGGCCAAAAGTCCGGGTTGAACCGTAACAGTACCCCGCCGAGGCGCTGCTCCAGAAGTGCCAATCCCGTCTTAATAACAATCCCAATGAGGTCCAGGAGGGTGAGCAAGGCACATGGCGATGCAGATGTGGGGGCAAGGCACACGGAGCGACATCCACAGCCGAGCAGAAGGGCCAAGTGACGTCCACCGCCGAGCGGAATGGCCGAGCGACGTCCACTGCCGAGCAGAAGGGCCAAGCGACGTCCACCGCCGAGCAGAAGGGCTGAACGCAACCCCAGACACACCACGGCCAGAACACGTCTCGAAGACCAGAATGGGAGGGAGGAAGGGATTGTGGGAATGATGCTCTGCTACCGGCCTGCAACACCCCCTGCGGAACAGGAAAACCAGGAAGTGAAGCGATGTCCCGCACCAGAACAGGTGCGTGGCGATGCCGCAGGATACAAAAAATAAGGACCAAACCGGGATGGTGACATCGTCCGCAGAACAGAAGTGAGGGGACGTCCTCCTTGGGGAACCGGAAGTGGAGCCCCTCACCAGATAAAATGCTGAGCGATGTCCAATGGAAAAGAGGCATACTGGAAAAAAGTCCAGTGGAAAAGAGGCATACTGGAAGAACAGTCACATTCATTGGAGGAGGAAAAAAAATTATGCCCCCAATAAGCCGGTCCAGGCTGGAAGCTATCTTGCTGGGTCTGAGTTTGCGCGCAATCATGGTTAAATAGACATAACGATTAACATTAAGGAACAGGTGTGCAGAGACGGGCAGGAGTAAACAAAGGCGGGGCATACACGTGACACAGAAAATAAACAGAAGCACATGGTCAAAAGTACGGGCTGAACCGTAACAGATACAGACTGTGAAACTTTCCAGTGCGGTTATAGGATCTTTAGGCACTCAGAATGCTGCCAGACCAATCAAATTAGTAGGATGAAGCTAAATGTTGTATAATTATGAGTTATCATATGATTGTAATGCTTATCTGGTGTTTTAAGAAGTTTAATCCCTGCAAAGTGGCTAACAATATGCAAAAAAGTAATATTAAACATATTCAAGATGATTAAGTTAATTAATCCTGGGATTGGGGTTGATGTGTGTGTGTGTGTGTGTGTGTGTGTGTGTGTGGGTGTGGGTGTGTGTACATGCAGTGATATGTGGGGCGATATCACAGATTTGCATATGGGAAAACAACACATAAATACTACAGATTATAATAATTTTTTTATCTTTTTATTTCTTTATTTTTATTGCTTTACTTGTGTTTAAGTTGTTTTAAATGGTTACATTTCACACAATTATTTTCATGTTGCACAAAAACATGTCATGCTTGTTATTGGCTGTCATGATCATTCTTGAGTGGATTCCATCAATCATACTGTGTGTTACAAACCCTTTTTGTATGTGCCTAGGGGTCAAGGGTGCAACATTAAAACACTGAACGTGTACTGGAAATAAGTACTAACTGGAAACCACCAAGTCCACAATAGTGTCTTTTATTCTAGTGAACCATACCATCACCAACCAGTCCAAGCATTATATACAAACTATATACATTATAATGTTTACAAAACTATGTACAGTCGAGAAACAAACCCCAAAATAATTCACATCAAAACAGGGACAAGAGAAAAGAACAAGACCGTGCCAACTCAGGGAAAGAAACAAAACAAAACAATCTTACTAAACCGGAAACAAAACTTCTAATCTAACTCAGTCACGATAAACCATACGTTAAACGAAAAGAAACATTTTCAGCGGGCAAGACGCCCTAACTACACTACACTTACTAGAAACAAAAATACAAGGGGTGGCACGTGTCACTAACTTAGTGTTCTAAACAAGTAGCTGTGGCTCAGTGTTGCATATGTACATCACGTGATGTCTTACCTGTTCTATCTCTTTCCCCGTTTATGGTGTGATTTGATATTTAATCAGCCAGATAACAGTCGGTAGGAAACATCAGAGAGACAGGACCAGAATGAGGCATGGAACACTGATACAGCACAGAACACAGACTTAACCAACAAATTAAAACAAGGATGGTACAGGACAAAACAAAAACCACACGAGTCAACCACCAGACAAACAAAAGACGCCGCGTGCCAGAGAACTCCCGCCTCCTGCACAGGTGTGCCTTTTAAATCCCACGTAGGGCACCCTCATTGGTGGAGCTGCACATTGTCATCATCACGCATTACGGTGATTGGCAGACACACACTGACCTGTTAAAACAAAAGTGAGGGCAAAAGAGAAGGGAAGAAAAACAACAACAAAACACCATTCCAAAAAAAAAACGAACAATAATATGGGGACGTACTGTAACACTGTGTCTATACAATTCACACTCATTATAGTGCATGTAATCATCCAGGTGCAGGTTAGAATTGAAGAAGATGTGATCTTAGACACCATGTCGTCTTTGTTGCTGCCAGATGGGCAGGTTTGAATATTTCAGAAACTGCTGATCTCCTGGGATTTTCACACACAGTCTACACAGAGTGGTGCTAACAAAAAAAGAAAGAAAAAAAGAACATTTGAACAGGAGAGAGAACAGAAGAGAATGGACAGACCGGTAGATGGTAAACCCACTTTTTTTTTAAATCTGTGGGATGTGATGAGCAGAAAAGCAGCTCAGAACTCACAATAAATTAAACTAAGGAAAGTGATGCTAGAATGTTGCACAGGATCAGTTACAGTGAGCTTGTATACAGTATATACAGTATGAGAGAGGAGAGGGCCATTAAACAGGAATGAAGAATAACATAAATGCTGAGTGGAGAACGGATTCCGCATCTACCAGAAAGCTGCAAGCTAAGCAGCCATGCTGGATTTATTTATAGATTCTTCAATTATATGCCATATAGTTGCTTTACACAATTTTTTTTTCTAGCTGTCTCATCACTTTTTGGAATTTTTGCAATATAATACAGAATAGGTAAGACCATATTAAGAACATTTTTATTATTTCTTTTTTTTTTAATTCATTTGATTTGTTTTCATATTTTATGAGGTACATTTTATGCTTTCAGTACAAAAAGTTTTACTGTTCAAAAGTTTTGTCCAAATATCTGCCTGAACTGTTATCATTTAACCGTCCCATTTTTTTTCTTTCAAAAATAGATTTTCCCTAAAAAAAAATTCAGTAACTCTGTGTACTATAAATAGCGTGAATATCAACTTTACATTCAAGCAAGCTTTCCATTTGCGGCCCCCGCAGTGTAACAGTTTTTCAGCTGAAAGCACTAAGATGTAATGATGAGCTATGGAGACTTCTGGGGGGAGAACTCTAGGCTATTAAATGAAAAGCAATTACATTAAATATCCAAAATCTGTGGGTTAAGCTTCGGTGAGCTTCTGTGTTTACCCTACCGAGACCTCAATTATCCTTTGTAAATCCATTTGTTATATTGTTACTATAAAAAACAGGAAATGCACAGTACAAAGCAAACAGATTCAGAAATGAGCCCAATATAATAATATTCAGCTGGAATCTAGAATTATTGTTGTTATTTTTCACAAAGCAGTGCAGCTGCTTTGACTTACAGTATATACTGTATAAGATTGATCATTTGGATTGTTTGGAACTTTATATGCAGCATATTCTTTATGCTACATAGAAATCACTGACATAACTGTAGTATTAAGATAGAAGGTTCGAATCCAGATGATGTGAGCCAGAGTAAGACAATTCTCTCTCCAATGTTAATCATGGTGTATGCAGAAACGTGTAGGTTTTTTTTTTACTTCCTGTGACGTAACAGTTCAAAACTATAATGTGGCGCATGCTAACCTTCACCCTTATTAGCTGTTGTGTTAAAGTGGAGAGCTTACTGGAGTACGGAATTTAGCAGGTGACCAAATTGAGGAGAAAAATGGTAAATGACATAATTTTCTATTTTATTTATGTATATATGTATACTGTATATTATATGATTCTACATGTTGCCATATTAGTATCTTTTCGTATCCAAATTAGTATTAGTATAATTTATGTAATGTGTTGTCCTACTTATTTTCATCTTTACGGAAAATCTGAAGTCACTACAATTGCATTCTGGCAAATGCTCAAAATATAAAGTGACAGTAATAGCATGAAATTGACCTTGTAGCCACAATTTAATTTACTGTATTGAATCTATGATTTATGTTTCTCAGAATCAGTTCAGAGTCTATTTGGCAATTATTGTATTTTAAAATGAAACAATCGATTTAAAACATAAAATGTAATTATTTTATTGTGGAACACGGCCATGGAGATGACTTATGAATGAATATTACACTTAAACCTTTGAATGATGCATAAATACATCTTGGAGTAATGAATATTCCATTTGTATACTATTATCCCCTCACCTCAGGCACATTCTTTTTTGTTTAGTCTTGCCAAATAATGAAGCGAAAGCCATGTGTTATGAATGATGCTCAAATTATACAATGGCCAGGAGAGGCTTAGTATGTAGCCATGATTCATTAATTGATGGATTCGATGTATTCATTTCAGGCTGTGTTTTTTAAAAATAACCACCATGCCACCTCTGTGGCTCTAAAGAAGTGCTCCATGAATCTTGTTCAATTTTCAATAAAAGTGCTGTCCAATGTGAAAGGTACTTTTGAAGGATTTGACTGCTTTGACAGTTTCCTTTAGAAGGTTATGTGGCTTAAATCTTGCTGACTTTTTCCACTTGCACTGAACATATGCAATTCAAGCTATCATCAAAAATGATGGAAGTCATGCCTTCTTAAATATAAAATGTTTTGCTTGTGAAAATTTGTACAGATTAGTTGCATGCATTATGACAGCTCATGATCCAATCCCCTGTTTCAACTTTCCTGGAACAATAAGAAACTTTAAAAGTTGCAACATCACTAAGTCTATCATGCGTGTGTTTACTGCTTTCAGAAAGAGAAAAGCACCAATAAATCCCTCATGCTGTGCCACTTGGTCCTGCTCCTCTGTGCTCCCTGCCCTGCTAATCTAACAAGGTGGAATTCATTAACCTTGCCCGTATTCCTGACCACATGTCTCCAGCGGTTGCTGGGTGCTGGTTATCATTCCTGCATTGTCGACAGCCTGATGGAGGCAGAGAAAATCTAGAACTCATTTATTTATGAGTCCTATACGCCGTCTAGCACCGGGGTCAATAACATCACACACTCACACAGAGCTGGATAGCAGCAGCATGCAGGTCGAGCAGCACTGAGGCCAATCATTTAGACACCTTTAGCTGAGGTTCTGAAGCCTCTGGCATCTGCAGTGAGACAGGGGTCATGGCACATGGCTTAATTGGAATGGAGAAGATTTTTGGGCATGGCCTCATTATTTTATGGAGCTCAGAAGGATTGCTGTCATGTCTTAAGGATTGTATGCCTATGAATGGCATTTGTTGACATCATTAGCAATGTTTGAGAGGTTTGTGTTTGTGATTGTTAAAAAATGCCAAAATTGTCACAGAAGCAATGCAGATGATTTGAGAAATATTCTAAGCTATAATATAGGTATAATTCTGGCTAGAGTTATGTCACGTTGTGCCTAGAGGCTGCCAGCTTTTTAATGCATTTATAAATTCTTGCACCCTATTAGCAGGTGAATTATAAGTGAGATGCATTTTGCCATCATAATTCGAAGCTCATCTTCGTCCTCAGTGGTTTGTCATTTTAGTGCCAGCTGTCTCATTTGTGTATCATTATCAGAGTCAGCTTCTGGGTTCCAGCATGAGTTATAAACATTACATGACTGTCACGCTTCACTCTTTCTCACCCACACTATCTATACACACACACTGTCTATCTCTTTCTCTCTTTCTCTCAAGTACACTGTTTGTCTTTTCTAATCGTCCACCTGTCACCCTCATTTGCGGAAACAAAGAGGTGTTAAGAGTTTACAGAGTCTTTGAAGCGTAGCAGATTTGATTTGATTACACACATTACCCGGGCGTTTATGTGCGCGCTTGTGATTTAAGTTCTACGTTTTACATACTGCTTGTAAATTGAACAATCCATTACAGACATACAGAGTAACATCATTTTTAATTGCTTTCCTTTCCCACAAGTCTGTAAAATGAGAGGAGGATTTAAAGGGAAAGTTCATTTATTGTCCTTACCTGGAGCTAACTCAAATATCATTTGTATTGCCTCTCAGGACACAGTGTTAAGGAATTTATATCGTTACTTCTCATTGTGTTCTGCACTGAGGAACCGGCTTCATGGTGACTGTTTGGCAGCGATATTGCAGGGATTAGAGATGAAGCCTGACTGGGATTAGTGTTAATAGGAAAGCAGAAACCTGTACACACCCGTCGATGAGTCTTCCCTCCTGAGCCTCAATGACAACTGAGCAGTGAGATGCTGCGTAAACAACAGCATTTTGTTTGCTGATGATTTGTCTTGTGAGAAGCAGGTTTATTAGAAATAAGCTTTTTTTCTGTAACATGACCATTTGTCTCCTATGTGAAGCCTTTAGTTTTGTGACAACGGAATAATTTTTCTTGTGATGGACCTTTCTTTGACAAAAGAAAAAAAAAGGAAAAAGAACCTTGTGCTGCATAATGCAGCCGAGGCAAAACTTCAATCAGTTTAAATCTTCGTTATCATCTTTTTAATTTGGATGAGGAAATATTTTAGCATCCATTCATTTGTATCTTTTGTCTTGGACAAAAATGTTGTGAATCTGGAGCATGCATGCTAGGGTTAATTTATTATAGTCTCCCTGGCATGTTTTGGTGAAATAGGAGGAAACTAGAGGACCCAGAGGAAACCCACTGTGTCATGAGGATTACCTGCAAGATATAATATGTTTATTATCATAATGATTTAGTAAGAATATTTTTAAGACTCCCCATTTGTCCAATTTTAATCATGGATGAAACAGTGATTTTGAATTTATAGTACCATGTTATTAAGCTTGTTTACTTGTGGTGTGCATTCTTTCCGTGCACATACCCGTAGCTTATCTTTTCAAATGGGGACAGTGTGTTTTGATTTATTCAATTTGATACAAATGCAGATATAAGGAAGGATATAACCGTCCCTTCCACCCCGACCTTAACGATATTGTGACCTGAGCTGAATTTGCAACTGTGTGGCCATGTTTGCATTTATGGCTACTATTACAACTCATACTGCTTCAAATCCTTTCAAATATAACTGCATTTTCAATTGTTTCTAAGGCATACACATCAGTAAAAAGCAAATGTTATTTTCTGAGTCCAGGATTTTTATGACTCTATTCTCTGAGGCTTTAACTAAAGGGTTTTGTATTTGCTTTGAGTGCAACAACAAGAACATTGGAATGATCTAACCAGTACGATAAAAGAGACCATTCACACCATGAATGAATAATGAATAGCTTTTTCATTCATTTTAAGCAAGCCAAAATTTTTCAAAACACCTTCTGTGTCAAAATATTGTCTTGGGTTTTTATAATAAAACAGAAGAATTAAATTTCAGCAGCCTAGACTAAGGTCTTCTGAGGTCTTCTCTTCAGAAAATAGATCATTTAGCTGAATTCTGCTTGCTCCAAGGTGTATACCTTTTCTCCCTCTCTCTCTCTCTCTCTCTCTTTGTGTTTGTACTCATTGTTGTAGGTGTGTGTACATGGAGCTTTGAGGACTTGTTTTCTCTGTTCCAGGGTGATGAGCTCGGTGAATCTGAACAGGAAAGATATGGCAAGACAGATATCCAAAAACTTCTGAGCCAGAAGCTCCTCAAGTTGCCATGGAAACCAGAGGTAAAGCCTCATTTGGTTGCCTTCATTTCTTTTACAAGCTGTAATGTTTACCCTCCAGAGGCTGGGTGAGGACGAAGTGTACACTGTGGAGGCTTTGTTTTCCCCAGTCATGATCGCTCACCTTCTCTCTCTCTACTGCTAGCTCTGTCTGAAAACGCCCACCATTCAATATTTTGTAGTCATGTCTAAAACCATAGTAAGCCAGTAGCATACACTTACAAGAACAGCATTCCCTGTGAATATAATCTGACCTATATAGTAACTAGGTTGTTGTTTCAAACATATCTGAGAATGGTGAGATGTTGGGATAGTGTTTTAAAAGGAGACTGTCACTGTTCCAACACATAATAATGAGTTTGGTCTATTTAAGGTAAGGAGCATGCGCTACCTCAGGAAATCACATTCACTCATTAGCAACATCACAGCATCAGGCAATCACAGGATCTATTGATCTATCGATCTATCTATTATAGTCAATAAATAATGTTAGCAATTATAATGGTAATTTTTTTACATGTTGTTCAATACAGTTACAATAACAGTCTTGGGCATGAGGCACGTTCTTATTATTATTATATGAGAACTGTATGTTTCAGACTTTACTGAATACAAACACAGATTATTTTGCCTGTACTCCAACAAATGAATCAGTTTAGTCTATTTATGGTGAGGAGCATGTGCTACTTCAGGAAATCGCATTCGCTCATTAGTAACATCACAACATTACAACATCAGGCAATTAGAATCTGTGCTGTGCTTCCTATTGATAAAAAATTCTTATTTTCAAGAGTATTTCAAATTAATCATAAATATACATGATGTTAATGTGAGTTACTTAATTATATACAGTATATTTATAGTTTACTCTGTATGGAACCCTAAGGGGCCCTAAGCTGATTTTTATGTTGCTTATTAGGTGAGACTGAACATTCACTAGTCACCACTGTGAATTCCCACACCAAAGGAATTCATCCTGCACTTATTTTTTGTTGTGATTAAAAATCAGATCCTTCTATGGTGGAATAGTGATTTCCACTGTGCCCATGCAATGTAAAAGAGCACACTCTGTGCTTGCATATTGCTTTTGAGAATTTTTGCATCCATAAACAGTGCAAAATGACGCACAGATGAGTTATTTTGCACATTTCTTGGACTTATTTACTTTGTTATTAACAGTGTAGCTGAACAAAACATCAAAGCTGGAAAAGTAGCCTGTTTACCTGTGATGTGTGGACTGACACCTTCGTTGTTGTTTATCAGCATTTATGTAAATGAATTCAAGAGACTAAGAGCCAGAGCCTCAATCCCCACACTAGTTAACTATTTTTTTTAAATTACTGGTCAGGCGCTAATAAATTATTTTATCCCCACTGGTGATGTCCAAGCTGCTTTCCTATAAAGGAATGAATAATAAGGAAACTGCTGATATAGTCTGTAGGCTGAGTAGTGAGCAGTCTATAAAATTATTTGCTGAAATCAGTCATCTAGCCTACATTAATGATTGACTTTATAGTAGCATAATACCAATAAAGAGAATAGTGTGATGAGGATGAAGACATTTGATGATACCTCTCTAACCCCCCAACACACACACACACACACACACACACACACACACACACACACACACACACACCTCACACTCCCACTAGAATAATGTGTGATTTCTCTGAGGAATCAACCACCCACACTTTTCCCATTGCTTTAGGAATTATACTAAAATTACACAAACAGGTGGCCAGGAGCACAGGAGGAAAAGCGATGATGCGCCAGTCCTTCTGCAGCACGGTATGATTTCTCTCCCAATATAGACGTGTTAGTCACCTGCAAACATGAAAACCTTCATTACTCAACCTCACTACATAAAACTATAAAACTAACAAGCCGGGTCAGTCTTTCTGTATCGTGTCACGACATTGTTAGTGCAACCCCATCGGATAAATCTAAGTTAAATGTGTTACTGACCTATCTGAATAATCATCAGAAAATGCTTGAGCTCATCACACCAAATCAAAGCCAAAGCGGAAACATGACTGCCAAGCTCTTATCAGCCAGTAATGAAGAGCACAGTGTTCTGCCACTCGCTGCCTCATTACTCCCCCTATTAATTAGCAGAATCCCAGTGTCCTGCCAGTTCTAAATGTGTGATTATCTGGCATAACAATGTCTTCAAAACAGACAATTGCTACAGAGTATCGTGGTAGGTAGAGAGTAATAGGAAAAGACGTGATATATCTGAGGAAGATATTTACAGGATACAAACTAATGGAGCACATAGTAACATAAGTATAGAAGTACCAGAGGTGTGGAATACTTACACAATTCAGGAAGTCCACAGAATCCATAAATAGAAGATAGGTGAAAGGGGAAGGATGTTTTAAGCAGAGCTATGAAGGAGGAGATGAAGGATCAGATAATGAGTCTTTTCTGAAGGTGCCTTTCCTCAAGGTGAATAATTTAACTGGAATTCAGCACCAGAGGAACACAGTTCCAGTGTGTCGTGTAAATTCAGACTGTCTATGGATGTAAAAATTCTGCTTGAAAAGATGGAATGAGCCAAAATTTTTAAGCTGGGCTTTCAAGGTTTTGAACAATAGTGGTTCCAGCTATAAGACAAATGGCAGATTTATGTAACAGCTATTTCTTAAGTGTGATGGTCTCTTTTCATGATTCATAGAAGATTTGTAACATTTAGGAGTATTTTCTATTTTTGGATGAAATCTCTATTGAAATCTCTATATAAACTTTAAGAGAACAACTGTTTATAGCTATTTTATTATTGTTTTGAAGACATTCTGTAACAAACGGAGACCGGACCCCAGATCTCCACAGTAGTCAATCACCCATGAGCAGAGAATCAGACCAAAATGCTGGATTATGGAAAACATGGCTTTAATTAACAAAAATAAACTACAATGCACTACAACAAGACTTTCACCAAACAGGAGACACATACTGTACTGTGCAGTTAAACAAACATAACAAAGACATGGAAACCATGAAACAATGACTAACAGAGACAGATACAAAAGGGATAATATATATTAGGGTCAAATGAGGAACCGGTGACATGATGGGAAGGCAGAGCGATAGGTAAAGGCTAAGCATGAGTCTCCTGGGGAATACGCAGAAAAGATGGCTGCAATGAAAGGCCTGCCAAAATCCCAGTCCTATTCAAGTTTAGACATCAATTCAGTCGGTCAGTTACTGAGATATAACAGCATTTTATTCCTTATTTCTCAAATAATATATCATAAATCTGTGTGCTTTTTTGTTTGGGGTTTATGTTTTATTTGAAAAAAAAAATCTTAAGACCTTGTTGGTTTGTAATGTAGAGCACCAGACACAATGTGACGGGATGTGTTAATCTCATAATGAATAAAATGTATAGTAGTTATAAAATATACGACTCAAGGGATATAATGATATTAATGTCATCCAAAAAATGAATGAAAATGTATACATAAAGGTGTGTTTTGCCTTTACAAAATAAACTAGGGCGATGACATGTTTTTACATCTTCTTTTCATTCACCTAAAGAAATCTGCAACACAAATGTCAAGAGTTCATAAAGCCATGTGTCAATGGTTCAGTGTTGAAAACATGTCAGCATAATGGGAATTCCATCTTGCTTCCAGTCTCCTTTGCTGCAAACCATCCTGCTGAATGATGATAGATGATACGTATGACTTTGCTAGCCATGGTGTTGACAAATCACCGTCGCAGTCTAGCACTGTGGGTAGTTTGCTGTGTCCCAGGAGAAAGGACACATGCCGTGAAAGGCAAGACTTTTCAAGATGGCAAAGATTTGGTGTGGATCCTAGTGGCTCTTCTTCCAGAGTGTGTGATATATGAGCTGCCAGTTTAGATTCAGACTAAACCTAACTAATATGAGTGTGAACACTTTCACCCATTCTTACATCAAGGGAAAGCTCAGGATAGTGTCAGCCACTAATCGACAGTGTTTCTGATTCGAGTGATTTGAGTATATGGATTGTGTTTCAGTCCTCCTGTTATGTTGGAAACATGCTTCCAATACACAATAAAGTCCAATCCTTCCATCATCTTTGGCCTAAACCCACCCTGGTGAAGAAATGACCTCTGGTATCACCTCATGATTTACGAGCTTCTCAGCACTGTTATTGAATTCCATTATTTGTCCGTGAGAACGTGTGGGGAATGCATCAGTGGAGCTTCATCTGGAAGTGCAGAGAGATCATTCTGATAGAAGGAAACGTCCTATCAACCACAGTCATCCTCCTTATGCACCCATGGCTCAAAGCACACGCTTATCCAAGCTGAGTATATTTAAGCGCTGCTCATTTTTCTTTGAGAAGATGAACGCTATCTGAAAAATACGGAAATTACTGCTGATAACACGGGGATTTGGAGGTTTTGGTGAATGTTGGCTTCTAATAAAGAATGAGGCTGCATATTAGGCTGTGGATTTTATCGGTTTCTCTGCAGCATTACCTTGTAAACAGGATTTCTGGATTTAGAACAAGAATCCATAGATGTTTTGGAGGGCTGGAGAAATTTATCCTGTGGTAATATAAATAAATGAACACAGTTGCGCATTTACGTTTATTTTAGTACTCAGTGATCAGTCACGCATTTTTGTATCTATTCCTACTACATTGTGTGTGCAAAGGAATGTAAAGTGATGCATTGAAAAAGAAGTGAAAATATAAGTAAATTTACCTGCAGTTTTTTCTTTGCATGAATATAGCATTTCTTGTGCAAATGATCTTGATGAACAATTTACAAGCAAACGTATTTATGTCTAGCTTGATAAATGACGCCCACTGAATGGAACATGGGATGAGGAGCAGCCAAGGATATGATTACCAAGAATTATAAGCTCTGTTCTAATAATTTATTAATACAGGCTTAGTGGAAAGTCTTATTGATTTTATTACAGGACTTGCTGAAATATTTAATGGCTAAGGCGGGCACACTGTAAAATACTTGGTGTGATTGGCATGTATGAGAGATAAGACAGCACAGGAGACCGTGGAATGTCTGCCATGTCTGTCTGAGATGAGTCAGGTCAGTCGTGAAATGCCCGCTGTCCACCCCCATTTGGTGTGTATGGGACGCCAAGGCCTACATCCATACTGGCTGCAATTAGAAAGGCTAAAATTAAACCTGACTGTGGCAAGAGACCCGGAGCTGATGGGCAGATAGGAGGGGGCAGTGTGTGAGAGTATGTCAGCTGCTCAGTGCACCGTTATCCTCTCACTTCAGTAACACCCAGGGACACACAGGAATGTATGAATTTTGATTATTTTCTGGAATGCGAGAAATTGCTTTTAGTGCATTCTAATATAAGGGAGCTTAGCAATGTTCAGCTTCACCTGTTTTCTCTCTTTTTAGATAAATATATCAAAGATTTTTTTTCCCCATGAATTCCTGAGTAGCTTGGCATACACCATATGTGACTACAGGTAGAAGCCGTTATCCATAAGTGACCCTGATGGCACAGCAAGAGGAAGCCTACTTTCACACCTTGCGTGGCGTTTATTCGCAGCCAAATCCAGAGCAGCCGCTGCAGTTCTTTCACACACTCTCTCACCTCTCTTGGGCTTGTTCCTATTCACAGACCCAATTTCAGCAGGATGGAGCCTGCATTAGTCTGAGCTGGACATGCGTGGGCCTAATCTGGGGATGTGTATTACGCACAGTTCGCTCACTCTTACCTGCTTGTCCTATGCATTTTTTACCTTCAAAAGGAAGTCTGCATAAGGATTCATCGAGTTGTCCGTTTCGTAGCACTCCCTAAAGACAGGTAGAGTTTAACTAGGTACTAGGTACAAGACATATTACTCCACTCAAAGGAACCAAATAAGGGATAGTCCAGAGAGAAAGACAGATTGAGAGAGCTCTTGAATCTAAAAACTTGTCTGAATTCCTGACCCTGAAGCAGTGATAATATATTCCTTCTTTCTTTCTTCATGTTCTCGCAGTATAAAGGTCAGGCCAACCTGCATGTGTTTGAGGACTGGTGTGGCTCTTCAGTTTCTCAGCTCAGGAAGAACCTGCACTTCCCATTGTACCCACATGTGAGTAAACCAACACCTTAGGTCTGAACAGTTCCATACATCCTAATAATCTATTATTAATAAAATAAACCTGAAAGATTCTACATTCTGTGCAGTGAAAGATACAACATCCTGTTTATTCATTTACTCAACATTGTTTTTACAATTTAAAACAGACGTTTCAATAGATCCGTGTCTGATCGGGTCAGCAAAGAGATATGAAGCAGAATCATGACCAATGCTTGACTAAATAAGCATATTTGGAGGTTGCTATGAAATTAAGTCTAAATAGTAAAACTACTGTACTTCTTTCTAGTTGTCAGGACATTCATTGTAATGGTCACACTGACAATTAATGTTGCTTTTCACATGCAAATTTGGATTAGATTGCATTACATGTGAAAGATTTCAATGGAACAGTGAGATTATGATGTATATAATTTATTTAGATTGAAGATTTGGAATTTGCAATTGATGTAAATATTTGCATACGTGTGTGATTGCAGGTGATTGCAGGTGATTGCAGGGCTACATGTAAAATGTAGCAATGAAATGTTTACATTATTCATTAATGTTGGTGGAATTAAATATTTAATAATTATTTTAGCAAACCAAATGACTGAATTAATTTCAAACTCTTCCTGATGAACAACACAGCTTGTGTGATCTCCTTTGAATTCCCTTTGAAGCCAAAAGACACAGAACTAATACACACTACATAAAGTTTGTGCATCTGTTACTGTCTGTTTGGTGTTTGTGTACTCACTGTCTTAATGAGACAAAAGAAAAACATTCATTGCACAACATCCATTTAAAGTTTATTAGATTGTGCACTCTTTGTTTTTCCCACTTGAATGCACTTCACATCATGCTTCTCTAATGATGGTTGGTAAACGTTTCAAAGTGGCAAAATCTTTGGCAGGAAGCTCTGTGGCAGAAACCGCTGCCAGTTAATAAATGGTACACTTAAAGATATCCGCACCAGCTGGAAAAACCTTAGAGGTGTAAGGTGTAAGGCAAGAGGTGTAATTTGTCGTGATAAACACGTGTGATGTTCAGTTCAGATTGACCCGTTTTATATTTTTATTAAAAGTGTTTTTGTCTATGTTATAAATCATCCACTTTTTTTTTCAGAGGCATTTTTGCAAGATATATTTCAAAGCTAGTGACTGCAATATTTTGTTTCTTGTTCTGTTCTTCTGTATTTCATAAATAGATTCAAAATAATTGTTTAATTGTGTTCTAGATTAACGCCACCATGTCTTCATTGTAATATTTTTAGTTACACAAATTATAACTTTATCACCAAAGCAAAATTTATTGTTAAATTTGACATAATAATTATTAAATTATTAAATTGTTCTCTTTGTATTTATTTCTGAAATGAGTAGCTAGCTGTCACTTCCATAAGTTGGCAGTTTAGCTGCTTTTTGGCACATTTTTAGAGACTAAAAATTAAACAAGAGGGAAGACCATTAACCAATGAACCACTGTGTGTAATATTTGCCTTCGATATTCCAACATGATAAAATTTCATTTTCTGTTTTTTTGGTCACTATTTTTATTCTATTTTAATTTTTTGATTTTATTAATATTACTTTAATTACATGGCCAGTTAAAATAATTTTCAATACATATCATATTATGTATGGTTGTGTATAAGAAAAATTTCATTTGAATTTAAATTAGTTAGAAGGGGCTCATTAACATAAATCTGTTGTTCATATTACATTTATACGATGATTAGTTCTGGTGTTAGTGGCTCCAGTTGAGTAATTTGTTAAAAAAAATTATAGCTAAATGATATTAAGCATAACCCCACCTGAATTCTAGCAACAGTCCAATTGAAATGGTTATTACAGGAGTTACTACATTTTTCTGAATATAAAAAACTTCTTACTTGAAATTTTAGATACTGTATATATCAAATGACACTAAGATTAATCATCTGCTCTACCTTTTGGCATTATCTTATATTATTTTTAGGTCCATTTAATTTAATTTTAATCACACCCTAAAGTCTTATGAGTTATGTGTGCGTAGTGCAAATAAAAGTCCCTGAGTTTCTATTCTGTCACTATTATTTAGTTCTAACTTTAACTTAGTGCTGCTAATAATGTCAGCGAAGGGCTTTGAGAGGGAGAACTGGATAACAGGGCATTATATAGGGTGAAGAATAGAGATAGCCTTTAATTCTAATGTTTGATACATTTTGTTTGCAGGCCAGAACCACAGTGAAGAAACTGGCTGTGGTTCCAAAGTGGAAGAATTATGGCCTCCGCATCTTTGGCTTTATTCATCCGTATAAAGACGGTATGTTACATTGCGGTTGTACAATAGATAGCGACAAGGACTTAAATTTGTGGAGCATTGCTTTTGTAAGAGCAATGCTCCACTTACAAACAAAAAGTCCCGTGTTTAGAGCATTGCTTCAGGTGAGCTTCAGAAGACCTTCAGTAGACAGAAAGGGAAGGAAATAGGAGTGAAAGAGTGAAGCATTGTCACTTCATCATTACAGTAAAATAGTGATTATTAAACTATGTAAAGAGTAACACATTTGACACCTGCTTATTTTGAGGTTTTATATTATAGTATATCTGTTGTCCATATAGGAGCATGTACATTTGATTTCACCTGCTCTTTATTTTTCCAGGAGATTTCCAGTTCTCCATATCATCCGATGATAACTCTGAGCTGTGGCTGAGCTCGGACGAGAATCCGCTCAATGCCAAGCTCCTGGTGTATGTGGGGAAGGTGTGTACTACATATTTCAAAGCTAATGTTTAGTAACTTTCTAGCCAATGCTTCCTTTTATAGTCCACTTAGTTGAACACACACAATTATGCCTGTGTTTGTTGTAAACTGAAGAACTGTTCTATTATTTTGAGTTAAATAAAATATTTCCGGTAACTAAGACAATTTAAAAAAATCATGACAAAAAAAATCCAGATGTAGATTTAGAAATAATTTTAATGAGTAAAGCCAGAGGCAACACTGGCAAGAAAAAACTCCCTGAGATTACATGAGGAAGACCAACCAGACTCATCATCATCATCTTGGTGACGCTGGATACTCCATCCAGCCAGTTTCTGTACAACATATTTTACACAGGGTTGCATATCCCAGGAGACTTGGTGCCCAAGGCAGGGGACACCATGAGGCAGGTGTCTTTCTCTCTTTCTCTCTCTCAGAATACCTGGAGGAAACCCCATAAACATGCTAACCAATTAGCCACCGCTCTCCCACAACCAGATAATGAAATTATAAATAATTACAGTTTACAGGTGTAAAAAAAAACTGTGTTGAAAGGATGGCGAATATGAGAATATTGTGGATAATTGTCCTGAGATGGACATTTTTTATGTTTACAGCAACCGGTAAACCATTTTTCTTACCTTCTATACCATTTATAAACCATTAATAATGAGCTTACTACAGTATGTAGCTACTACTTTTGCATTACACTCTTACCTGAGCAACACCCTGGACTTTAAGGGAGGTTTTATTTAAAAGCCCTGCTGCTGTCAGTGTATGTAAGTTGCTTTCATTATTAATATAAACTGACAAAATAATCAAACACATTTTCTAGTTTTCTCATACTATTTCATAATTTCTTATGTTTTGGAAGTTTTGAGAAAATAGCAAACTGGTAATCAAGGGCAAGAGTAAAAGGTTCACAAGTTATTTGTGCTGCAACGAATTAAGAACAGGACATTAAGAATACAAACCATATACGAGACATTAGACACAACACGATTAATCATTCAGGTGGGTGTTAGAAAGGATCAAGGAGTGATGTTATTGAAATTCCGTCATCTGTCGTCTATTTAGCCTTTCTGGAGAGAGAAGGGGAAAAAAACATCTACATAACATTTTTTTTTAAAAAGTAGACAATCTAGCCTGCTGTATTGTATTCAGGTTATTATGGGTCTATGTTTAGATAGCTAACACGTTCCCATCCGAATGGTAATAGGTTTCTTGCTCACTCTTTGCAATGGCAGTAATTGTGAAGAAAATGCTAGTTTCTGTGTACGAGGTGAAAGTTGGAGAATTTTTGTGGCAGCGGTGTATCAATCTGCTGGAATTGATGTGTAATGTGTAACAACTGGCAGTTTTAGAAAGACGTATGTGACAGATATGTGAAATCTCTCCTCGCAGCATGGATCTGAGTGGACGGCTCCAGGTGAATTCAGCAAGTTCAGGTCCCAGACTTCAAAGTCTGTGCAGTAAGTACAATTTATTGTATTTCTTGAATTATAATAAGTGATAGAATCATTTATAGTTTTGAGTATTTGCAGAAAAGATAAATGAATAGACAATGAATAAAAATACAAAATAGATAATAAATAATCACAGAATTTTCACCTACAGTGTGTTGTCTACAGATGGATTAAAGCTAAAGGAAAACATGAGGGCTCTGTTATGCTGTAGTTCTCACCTTCCTCCTTTGAAGAAACGGTCTTTGCAAAATTAAGGGGCAAAAAAAGATTATTTTGACTAATCAGCTTATACCAAACATATTCAAGCCCACTTTCCATTTTTTGGAAATTTCAAATTTGTAAAGTGTTAAATTGAACACTTCGTTATAAACCTATATAATATTTTTGTTGTTGTTTTTCAGTCACAATTTTTCAACCTTGATGAAAAAGTGTCATTTTCCACAATTTTGGTGAATATATACCATTTTCATGGGAAGGATATTGCATTAGTGTATCTTTCAAACACATCAGCTAAAACAATACTAGCGTTAAATGGATGAAGAGAGTGGCGCTTCTAGACAAAAATGCAGAGTATAAAAACCACTGAAATATTCATAAACACATGCATTTACCAAAGAGTTAAGATGTTCTGCATTAGTTTGTGTGATTATTAATTGAATAGAAAGCAGTAGAGCAGATTAACACACTGACTCATTTATTTGTCACTGCTCCTGAAGGTGAACTCTTCTTCACTTCCTTCAGTGCAACAGAAGATAAAATGTTGTAGACACCCATTAGTGTTAGTTTTTAATTTGTGTTTCGTAGACAACTTCGCAGCTGTGAAATCCGCAAAGGCGTAGATACAAACATCAACATCAAGCCAGGGTGTGCAGGCAATAGGAAGTACTAGCCACAGCAATACACTTTAAGCTGTCTGTTAATTGAAGGGGTTCGATGTCTGTTTTATTTCTCACCAGTTTTTCCTTCAGTGCACCACAGTGCAGCTACAACTCACTCGACCAGTGAAAAACAGTTGTCAGCTGCACTTGTGAAAATAAGCAGCCAGGCAGTTTTCCACGAAATAAATCAGAAGAGATGCATTAAAGTGCCATTCGTCAGTGCCGAGTGTCAGTCACTCATTTTAATTGCTTCTGTCGCTCTTTTTCGAGGTGACGCTGATTGCTGTAGAAGTCGAGCGTTGCTGTGTGTAGTGTGAGTTGCTGAATTATTCATCAGTGGAGTTGCGCCTTAGGATGAGTGCATGAACGCTCCTGACTATCTGAGTACCATTACATGGTAAACATTGTTAATGCTATTCTGTTGGGACTGGAAGACAAAACTACAGGGCAGTGTCCACTTGATCTGACAGCCTCCTGGCAGAAAGACCGTAAGAGTGTAAAAATTATGCAATCAGCTGGGGAATTATTTGTAAGGTAAAAGCATTTAGTACTAGAATGAGTGTGGTTTACCTTGCATCAGTAATTCTTAAGGTAAGAATTTTTCAAAATGTGTTTGTGTGTGTGTGTGAGAGAGAGAGAGAGAGAGAGAGAGAGAGAGAGAGAGAGAGAGAGAGAGAGAGAGAGAGAGAGAGAGAGAGATATTTAAAGACTTGGAAGTATATTCATTAATTATGAGTGAGAAATAATTACAGTACAAATGTAGGGGACAATGGAGTATGGAGAATGAATGTTCGTTCATTCATTCATTCATTCATTCATTCATTCATTCATTCATTCATTCATTCAGACATTCATCAAGACATTCATTCATTCAGAAATTCATTCAATTTCAATTGAATAAATGTGATACTTCTGAGTGTATGAACCCAAACCCAGCATTTCACCATTGCATCTATCTTTTTTTTATCCATCTCTTTGCCCCCAAAAACACCACCCCCCACTCCACCACCAATTCTCTGAATCAATGCATAGATTGTTACTTTCCTGCATGGGAGCTTAGTTAGTTTGATGCCAGAAAGAAGACAAAGAATTGTGTGTTTTATGGCCTAATGGCTCGGTTCATGCAGAAAGAGAAGACTGCCCATATGACAGGCAGGGTTCTATCGGCTGAGTTTTCCACTGTTGCTGGGCAAAGAAGGGCTAATGAACCCGAGCGGAAAGTTTCTAGAAAACCTTGCATGCAGAAAAGAAACGCATCTGTCTGAGGCTGTGAAAGCAGACACAATGAAGATGAAGATCTGTGAAATAAGAGAAAGGTTAGACGGAACAGAAATATCATAGCTTAGGGGTGAACCTGTTCGGGAAATGTGGAAATGTCAGATGTGCAGATGAAATGCCACTTTCCGTCACACTGCATATAAAGTTTCATAGAAGTAAAGTATAGTTCAGTTTTGTGTTTACCTACTGCAGGTTTTCTTTACAGAAATAGAATAAAGAGAAGAAACATTATGAAATCTTAACATATATTATATACATATCCTAATAATACAGTTACATTATTACAAATTATTATTTATATTATTAAACAAGGACACCAAGAACTTATATAAAGCTTATATTAATGAATAGATTATTTATACTGTTTCATACAACATAAAGGTTTCTACAGTATGCATCTATAAAAGAGTACCTGATCATATCGATCCTTATCATATCTGCTAGCTTCCATCTGTTATATCCACCCATATTCAGTTTGATTTAGTTAGTAACTTATTTTGTACTTGATTTTGGCATACAGAAGATCTGAAATAGTAAATAATTAAAGGACTGCTACTTGCAAACTATAAACACATAAAAACAAATCAGATGGAGTGCTGCTACAGCTGGAGATCAATGGACTCCTTCCTGCTCTCCTAGCTACAGAGGAACGAGAGACATCTCTCCTACTCAAATGCAGCACCTGGAATTTATGAGGTTATGGAAGGTCTCTGCGGTCAGAGTAAATCAACCCTCCACTCACATGAATATCTCCAGAGCAGGTGTTAGTTTAAGAGGGGTTTAGTAATTGCTGAGGTCCTATTATGCTTAAAGAAAGTTGGGGTTTTTTAAATGCCTCTAAGGTAGTTAGACACTTGATCTTACTGTATGTTGTCTTTATGAAAACCACATGTACACCAGTGCATTCGTGCATTTATACAGTCAGCCAATCATGTAGCAGCATTGTAATTTCTAAAGGGTTGTGGTAGCCTAGTGGTTAAGGTGTTGGGCTACCAATCAGAAGGTTGTCAGTTCTTATTCCTACGTCCACCAAGCTGCCACTGCTGGGCCCATAAGCAAGGCCCTTAAGTTGTATAAAAATTAGATAAAAATGTAAGTTTCTCTGGATAAGGGCGTCTGCTAAATGCTGTAAATGTAATGCATAGGTGAATGCAGGCACTGGTCACAAGCTTCAGGTAATTTGTATATCAAATATGTGAAAGGGAATTGTGTGTTGCTTGATTGTGGCATGTTTATTGGTGTCGCATGGACTGTTTTTCACAAACTGCTGATCTGGGATTTTTACACACAAGAGCCACAAGTGTTTAAACAGAATGATGCGAAAAACAAAAAAAACATTTAGTGACTGGACAGACAGCAGACAGAAATGCTTTGTTTAATTTCGCAACAGAAATGTCACTTTACAACCACAATAAATTGATAAGCTGAAGATTTGGTTTAGTTGGTAAGGTGGTGGCCTGCTGATTAGAAGGTTTTAAGTTTGAATCCCAGGTCCACCAAGCTAAAATTCCAGAAACACCAAGCTGACAGTGCTGGGCTCTTGAGCAAGGCCAGTAACCCTTGAGTTATTTGAATTAGATTGTAAGTCTCTGTAGTTAAATGCTTAAATGCTGCAAATATCTGGCCAGCTCCAGCACAGCAATTATTTATTTTCTCTAGATACGTTGTCATAATGTTAAAGTTCAGAAAAGAATACAATTCTTTTGTTAGAAGCCTAATAAAATCTGCAAATAAATAAAGTGTAAATACAAATTCTGAAACATTACATACTGGTGTAGCGTCTGGTACAGGTCATTTTAGATTTCATGTCCCAGGCACCCTAAATTTCAACATCTACTCCTCAATTAACCGATGAGCAACCCAGTTTTACACACACCTGGCTCCAGAATGACTGGAGCCTACACAAAGACCAGATAACCCCATGCGGCTTCTCTGGGGCCCTCAATCAGAACACACACACACACACACAACACAATGAGACATTCCTTTTACTAATAAAACCCGAAGATAAGGTACACTAAGGTTCTCATTCTTATAACCCTTTTTGTAATGTGTTCTTCTATTAAGGCTTGCCTGACTTAAAATTATTTGCTCCTTAATTTCTTGACAGGGGTGTATTTTATTCATGCGTCAGAAAACAACATTTTATTTAACATCCGTTACACTCTAATTACTGATCATGGCACATTAATGTATACCTGTTCTAATGCTGTATGCCCCTTTAAGGTCTAATGTCAGAATGTATACGAAGCTATCGTTTTCTTTTTACTTCCCTAATGAAAGTGCATCTTGTTCATGTTTCATTTTTGTTGCTTTGCCTTTATAAGAACACAATATCGTATTAACATCAGTTACCCTTCGATTACTGATCTGTGTATATAATGTACCGCTGCCGTTATACCGTCATTACCCTTCATGTTTAGTATCCAAATGACCACAAAATTATCGGTTACTCATTTTTCAAACACTGGTGTATTTTATTTGAGCACGAAAGGCGCCATACCGTCTTAATACACCCTGGATCAAACTTTAAAGTCATCTAAAAGTTTGATAGCTAAACCACGCCCACAGTCACCTGAAACAAAGGGAGTTTTTCCCTCCAAAATCCTGACTATTGAGTATTGGTCATCTCCCCAATGATGGGTGGAGTTCGCGACCTTTAAATTGTCACAAACACCACTAATCCGTGGTCAGACTTCCGGAACAGCTTCAAGACGACTCCATCTTCCTTCAAAGAAGTTCCAGCAAGCTTCACTTCCAAGAACGACAACTGCTCTGATCTTCAGGAGAACTTGGAAGAACGTCTGACCCCACCCTAACCGACTTTTCAGAGATTTCTCTGTTGCATCCGGACTCCTGTTCAGTAAGCCAATGCAAGTAACCGTTTCCTTTACCAATCGATTTAGATGCGTAATTTTAAGTAGGAATCTTTCATTGAATCTTAAGGTGAATTTAAGTTTCTGTGACGATTTCCCAGTTAGGGTGTGATTAATTTTTGAGTCTAAGCTTGCCATTCCTTTCCTTCCTTTCTCTAGTTTCTTCTTTCCAGTCTCTTCCTCCCTTTCCCCAATTTTAATTTCTTTTGTTTTATTTTATTTTCATTTTCATTTTCCCTATTTCTTTTGTTTGTTTTTGTAGTTAGTTTTATGTTGTGTTTGTCTCATTCATTAAATGTCATAATTTTGAGCCACAGGTGATTTGTCTCTGAGTATCGCTCACTCTATTAAGTTAATTCAATTTAAATTACGGTATAAAGTAAAAAGGGAAGCGAATCTTTCTTGGCCGGGAAGATACTGCCTTCATAGAATTAATAAAGGTTACACGGCCTGTTCGCCGGACGAACAGACCAAATAAGTGTAACGTTAATTCCATTACCGTTAATTTCAACTTAGGTTAAAATATTTAGAAGTCACTATAACACATTATAGTTACTTATAAACGTTTACCTTGCTTCGCGAGCCAAAATCGCTACACTGGGTATTTATTTTTTTTATTCTATTGTTTTGTTTTTTTACTAAGCAATCACTTCATCTGCAGATCCGAATGCAAGAGTTTTTAAATGAACAGCCTGGACGAATTCAAAAGATGGATGAATAAGACAGGTTTAAGCTTGGATTTTTACCAGACCATACATATCATTCCTGTTCACAACAAGGGTAATTCACGGTTGGTAATTAGCCCTTGGCCACAGCATCATATTTTATTGAGTGTGGAGGTTTAATTACTGTGATTGGTGTACTAGCTATGAACCGCTTTCCTAAAGAATAGCTCATTAAAGAGCCATGTGAAGCCAGTTCAAGGTTTTCAGGCTTGCTCCCATTTTGTCAAGAGGGCATTCAAGTATGACTGAATTTACACAAGACTATACAACCTACTCAGTGTTTCCTCCTGCTTTATCTTTCGGCTTTCATCACTGAGTCCGCCTCGGTTATTATAAAGAATGCTTGCCAGGCAATTAGTCAACCAATTAAAAGCCCATTTTACCCCCTCTATCTCCTTCACTCTTTCTATCTCCCCTTCTGTTTTGGACATTCTGCTATCATCTTCCTGTCTGTGCTCGCTGGCTTGCTTTATATAATCTGGACCTGATCAGCCATTCATTCTTTCTGTTCTCATAATTTCTTATGGTTACTCTTTTGTTCTGGCTCTTGCAAAAGCCTCCAGACAGAAGTGAGACATGTAGCAATAGCACACCATCACACGGAGCGTTTATCAGATGGAAAACACACATACTATCTGGTTTCTCTGCTGATGTCAATAGTTTGTCCCCAGGTGTTAACAACAAATTGTAAACAAGATTTTTTTGTCCTCCTGAGTGTGTGTGTGTGTGTGTGTGTGTGTGTGTGTGTGTGTGTGTGTGTGTGTGTGTGTGTGTGTGTGTGTGTGTGTGTGTGTTCATGTGTGTGTTCATGTGTGTGTGTAGAGTATGCCTGTCTTCCTTATCTTCACTCATGCTTCTCCGACTTGTCTTTTTAAATGACATTCTTTCTTTCTACCTCCATTCCTCATTTTCTGATTACAGCCTTCATTGTAATTTAGCTGCATTCACCAAAAGATCTGCATCAGCAAATGTCAAGCTGGATTTAAAAGGAAACTGGGAGAGACATTTTGGGTTTCCACAAGCTCAATAAATGATTATTTCCCAATTACAGTATAATGGACCGTAGTAACACTAAAACCCTGTATATCGTACACACTTTCAAATGTAAAACGGCACTTTTTTATTCGTACAATCAAGTACTCCATTTTTAGAAAGCAGTAAATCACAGTGTTTTGTTACAACTCTTATAATATATGGGCTCCATGAGGAATATATACTATAATGTCTGTCAGAGTTAAAGCACCGCTCAAGCTACCATCAATCCCAGCCATCTGCCATCCATAACTCTCTCTTCCTGTCTCTTTATTCCACCTTCTGTCTTTTTACTCTTGCATCCTTCACCCTGTTTCCACTGTCTTTCTTACTTGCCCTTTTGGTCATATCTAAGTTTCTTCCACATATAGACTAAAACTTGTGTAAAAACACAAGGCAGAGGAAGTGAAAAAAGGAAAGAGCGTTTCCAAAATGATCTCCAACTTCTTGCATTTACAATTTAGATAATACACAGTAGACCATCTAGTGATCTGACTAAAATGGGAGCAGCAAGATATACACAAATTATGAATCTCATATATTAGATAGGTTTTTCACTGCTTGATTCACTAACACCACCTGGAAAATGGTATCCAAGGAGTACCAAATGGTTTGTCATTCTGGGGGGACCTTTAAAGGTTTTATTTCTAAGACCCTCATAACAGAAAGCTTCAATTTTCAGAGATGATTTTAAGTTCTTTAGAAAGCTAAGAACCATTACAACTATTACCAAAATACCACTGAGAAAACAAAGCATATATTTATTTTACTCCTTCATCATATATTTTTAGTAAGAATGTAAGCATCAATATAGATTTTGCTTGGCATACACATTAAGATTAGGGTAAAAATTTTCAATGGATAGAAGAGCCCTTATCATTGTAGGTGGGGCTGGAAATGCATACATGGGTCATATGTTGGACTCGGCAAGTATGAGCAGACATTCGGTTGGAGCATGTGGAGAGAGCCGAGAACTTATTGGAATGGGATTAGTATGTTGAGGGATCAACCCCCGCAGACCATTCACCACAAAGCAATTGATTATTTGCACCTTGCACTGCACCATGCTCCCCTGCCTCTGCTTGACTGGTCTCAGCCTCTGTTATGGTAAGAAAGTTTGTATGCATCAAGAATCTTCTACGTTCTGGCAGCTAGGCAGTGAATAATCTTCCCCTAGATGTCTATCCAGATGAGTCACTGGCAGTCTTTTTAACATTGTCTAAAGACCCACATCTTCTTGAAATACTTTAACAAATAAGTTGTCTCTGTGCTTTTCTTGAAATATTATATCTGTTAACTTGATATATTTTTGGACTGATAGTATTCTCAGGTATTAATTTAGAGAGTAAGCACTGTAAGCTGCATTGGATAAAAGCATCTGCCAGATGCAGTAAAGGTGCATGTAAATGTTGGTGTATGCCATGGTTGTGTTGTAAGCAGTGTTGAAACCTGTGGGAATTTTGCAGAAGCTCTGTAGATGATGTTTGAGAATTTTGGAATTGGTATCACAGTGACGAGGTGGGAACTGAGGTGGGGCACTGGGGGATGTGGTGCAGACATTGTTGAAGGCACATGGGAGTGGGGTTAAGACCAAACTGGGCTTGGGAAGGGCTTCAGATGATGCAGGGATTGGGTTAGAAATTGCACCTGTGGATATGGAGACAGATTGATAAGGTAATGTAGGTTGGGTTGGAAATGGTTTTAGGGTATCTAGGGATTGGTCTATGAATATGGGGTGGTCAGGGATAAAGTAGATTGTTTCCGTTTACAACAAGACAGGGTTGGGGTGGACAGGGTTGGGATCTCTGCAGAGATGGATGGGCATGCAGTAGTGAATGGGGATGGATTTACATTCTAACACAGCTTCTAACACTACTTCTAACACTATTTACATTCTAACACAGCTTCTAACACATTCTAACACAGATCAGTGCGTTGCATTTTGTTATATTAGTTACTGTGCTACAAAAAAAGGATATAAAAATATGAATACCTAGCCATACCCTAGATTTCCCAGGCCCAGTGAGGAAACGGGGCAGCAAGCAGATGGTTGTGCCACTATATTTTATGTCATAGCTCCCTGTAGACACTGTACCTGACAGAGTACTTAACCCAGCATGTGTTCTCATACGGCACTAGAGCCGCACTGTCCTCTTTCTCCTTAACTATCTGACTCCCTCTTTCCGTTTCTTTTCTATACTGATGCTGTTTCCTGTGTCCTTTCTTTCTCTTCTTGCTTTCACAGCTTGATGGCCTCTAGGCGGTACTACTTTGAAATTTTACACAAGCAGGATGACAAGGGCTCAGACCATGTTGAAGTTGGGGTAAGTTTTGCAGTGCAAGACTGACATGTCTGGTTTGGACCCAAAAAGATTAACCCTGGCTTAGATTAATAATCCTTCCAGGGCTAATCCAGATGTAGGAACATAGTTTGATAAATCACTAGCTTGGGCTTCCTGGGCTCCAGGGACAGGTTGATTTCATGTTCTGGGGATTAGTTTTTAATTTGTAGGTTCAGGTTCAAGAAACAAAAAAAAATCTCTAATCCTCCTCCTTATTGACGTTCACTTGGTCTGGAGGCTGTGTTTAGTATTAAACGGTGATGAGACTCACCTTGATGCTGGGTCTTTAGCACAAGGTACATGTTCCTAATCCCACCTCCTGCATGTCTACTGATAATTACTAGGCATATCATGTTTGTTCAGAAGCAAAACAGGGTCATTTCCTGTATAAAATCCGTATAAAACATACCGTTCCAAAATTTGAGTTTGTATTCAAACCAATGACTATTCACTTAAAAGAAAGGACAGACATGTGCCAACATTTAAAATAAATATCACTAAATTGCTGTATAATCGAAACCTACAAACCTTTTTTTTTTTGCCTTATTTGAACACAACTTTCATGGTAAAAGTATCTGATTTGTGACATCCCAAATACTTGGCTGTGTTACATCAGGAGTTCCAGCAGGCTGTAAAGATGTCCTGAGGTGACACATTTGTTCACTTATTGAGTGTGCCAAAGAAGTGCCAATGTTTCAGATCAAATTTCATCTACAGATGGACAGTTCATTACTTTGAACGAAGACATGTAGCTTTTGTTATCATCGCTATTTTGTTTATATAAATGCATCTACAGCACTAGGGGTCTAAACAAACAAGTTAATTTGCATGAAGACTCAGAAAATATAAATACATGGAAACACAGCATCTCTGATTCTAGCACAGCATGCAGTTGTCTTGTTATTAAACATATAAAGATAAAATAAAGTTGCTAAGAAACTTTTATATCTCACTGTGTTACATGATAATGTAACTTTTTTTTGTTTACCTTTGTATTGATACACACAAATAGCATGCTACTACTAGTTAGCAATCACTGTTCAGTCTAGTTTCCAGGTCTCCAAAACATAGCAGTGAGAAGCACACTTAATCTTTTCTTTTAGCTAATGAATTTATGATATGTTCCGCAAAATGCAATGTTACATCACTGTAATACTCTTGTGAGTCTTCTGCATCTTAATATAATATTTATCACCACAAGCTGCGAAATAACCAGGATGAATGGTTTATGAACCACTCAGCTTCTTCTGTCTTTATCCTATAATAGCATCATTTCGTTGTCTCCTTCTCCTTCCATTTCTATCCAATGTGCCTTCTTTGTCTAGGTCTGTCCCTGTTTTTTCTGTCATTTTGGAAATGTATTATGTAAAGCAAAGCCTAAACCAGTGACAAGTTGCAGAATGGAGGCAATTTAAGGTCTAAAAAAAAGAACGAAAAAAAAAGGAAAAAATTCGGCAGCCGGATTTTGATTTAAAGCTACAAAATGCTAAAGTAATGGCCTTAGCTGAAAATGCTGCTCCTTGCCAGTACCAAAAATGTCACTGAATACACATCTACAGTGGACATATTTATAGAAATAAGGCCTCATGAATCCGCTATGCATGCTTTATAATAAATCTTGGTCCATAAAAGTGTTTATTGATACTGACATTTGATTTTAAGTAGCATGATTATGGTCAACATAACAACATACCTATGTGCTTTTACGAGCGAGTTTGACCGAGAGTGAACACTGGAATGGAATGAAAACTGTAATGAAATTAACACATAAAAAATAAGAGGAGAGGAGATGGAATTGTACCCATAACAAACAAATAGAAGATAAGGCTTTATATGACTGATATCTACATACAGTAATGTATTCATGAAATCCAAAATAAACACCTAATTACATATTCATGAAAGTTCCCAGTCTACAGAGAATGGTAGCATTATTATAGCACTGGGAAATGTTTCGAAGGCAAAATGAATCCCATGATCAAGTATATGCATGGTTGTCTTCATTAAAAATAATAAAAGAATTCTATAGCTCATACAGTATAGCATGTTTGTAGCGTAACATAATGAAATATTGTATGTATTATAGTAAATGTGCTATGCTCGTATATCAAATATAATCTTGTGAAGTGAAACAATTGCGCATAGTTTTTATAAAATTGTACAATTCTTGACACAACATGATTTTATTGCTTATACTAAACTTAATTTAAAACAAGTTTTTTTATTACGATATTAAATAATGTAGAGTGAGGGTGATCAATTCATGCAGTATTAACTAAAAACAGTGTGAAATCTCACGAGGATGTTAGTGCAGAATGGAAGTATAGTGCATGCATACAGTAGGATAGTACAGTGGTAATGTAACTGTCGTAAAACAATAGCTTTGTTGGTTTGATTCAGCTACGGTCTGAGTCAAATCTACACTCGAATCATGTCAGACTTTTTAAAACAAATTGTGTTAAACTCAGTTCAATCACGTAGATGATGTACACCTTCGAAGTAAGTAAAGTCAACAAGCTTTGTTTCTTCAGTGTAGAAGGTTTTCCACTAAAATTTCCTTAGATTTAGTGACATGAAGGTCCATATTTTTGCCATGTTTATTACTGAACCAATAAGAGATGCTATGACATTGGGACTTAGTACAAGCTTTCCTCCATACAGCAGTTTAGTGACTAATGGAAATAAAAAAAAAAATGAATGTCCTTTTATAGTGTTTTTTGTTGGATTTTAAAGACCAAAGCACATTAAAGTCTAAAAAATAGGAGCGAGATAAGCACATAACTGAAGTATATAGATTGAAAGGACATGAGGGTGTGTAACGGTTGAAGTGATCAGCCTTCCTCCTGCTGTTCATGTTTCCCCAGGTACCCATCAGGTAGAAAAGAGCTCATCTGTATACACACGGCTCACTTAAGCACTCTGCAATGGTCTGTCTTTGATGAATTATTAATCATAAAGTAAAACACAGCCTGTGCTCTTCTCTCTGAGTGTTTCTCAAACACAGAACAAGTGTGACAGCATTAAGTCAAGGCTGTAGTGAATTAGTTACATTCAGTGACCTCAGACTCCGGTTTCAAGGGCTTTGTAATGCAATTATAAAAGTGAACATTTTTAAAATAAACTAGCTTGTTGGGGGGACAATTAATAAAACACTGGTATCCAGTTTTGTGTTTTGTTAGGGTCTTGTCTTGTCTTGTACCTGCAACCCAATCAGGTGGTCCAGCTCCTCCAGGACAGAGGATATCAGGGAAGTATCAGGAGAAGGGGTTTTACATGAGGAGCGCTGGACAGGGCTGTTGAAGTGCAACAACCCAGCAGAGGGATTGGTTTCTGCTTCATTGTGTGGGGAGGAACAGGATGAGCACTACCAGAGCCTTACAAAATGACCTCTAGCAAGCTACTGGTGTGCATGTTTCTGAACAAACTGTCATAACAGTTATGTGAGGGTAACAGGAGGGCCCGACATCCTCTACTGGGACCTGTGCTTACAGCCCTGCACCATGCAGCTTGATTGGCCTTTGCCAGAGAGCACCAGAATTGGTACATTCTCTATAGTTGTGATAGCAGCACTTAGCTCATGTGGCAGAAATGAAAGAGTCTAGAGAGGCTGGGACATTCTGCTGCCTGCAACATCAACTACTCTAGTTTGGTATGACTAGTTTGGAAGTGTGTCAATGATGGTCTGGGGAGGAAAATCCTTTGAGAGCAACACAAACCCCCACATGCTAGCAAACAGTACCTTTACTGATGTTAGGTACCTCAATGAAATCATTGGAGCTATTGTCAGATCTTAAGCTGGTGCACCATGCCCTAGGTTCTTCCTGAAGTATGACAGTGCCTGGGCTCATGTGACCAGAATGTGTAGACGGTTTCTGGATGACAAAGGCATTGATGCCACTGATTGGCCCTGATGTTAACAAGACGTTCACTCTGGGACGTCAAGTAGCACCACAGATCTCCAGGAGCTCACTGATGCCCTGATCCAGCCACCTCATAAGGAGCATCCCCAGATGTTGTTAGGAATGCATACAGGCATGTGGGGGCCAGAAACACTACTGACTTACATTAAGAGCTGCTGTGATGAAATTCCTGCAATTTTATTTTTTAAATTTTGCCTTAATTTTCAGTGTGATTTTTAACCCAGCCTTCAGTGGGTTGATGATTTTGGTTTTCAGTGACCACTGTCACATAATTTTGTTCTCAACAAATTACACAATGTTTATAAGTAAAGAGTTTCAACTTGAATATTTCATTTATTGAGATCCAATGTGTGATTTAAGATTTCCCATTTTTTCGAACACTGTATGTCTGTTTGGAGAATTTGTCACTTCAAATCAAATGAAATCAAATTTTATTTGTCACATACACATACATACAGAGTACGACATGCAGTGAAATGCTTTTTGCATCTGTCCGGTATTCAAACATAAGGAATGCAATTTGGGATAAAAAATATAACCAAAAGGAGGTAGATAAATAAAAAAGTTTAAACTATATAAAAATAAACTATAGAAAATATGAAAATATGAAAATATAAGTGAAAAATAATGTATATACATATACATAAAGAAACATAAATGCGTATGGTTTTAATTATTGTCCCTTAAAGTGTCCATGTGCAGTATGGTGTGTATAAAGTGTATAAAGTGGTACTGTGCTGTGCAAGTCCAGAGTTAAAGTGACAGTCCAGAGTTAAAGTGTCAGTGCAAAAAAAATAAATAGTGAACAACTGCCTATAGCTTTTTGAGCAGCTCAGAGAAACTCAGGTTATTTGCTTCCCACAGAGAATAAACAACACCCAGATGATCCTCACACAATGTCTGTAGGACCCCAGCTCTCAGAACAAATTATTTACTTTCTCTAGTAAGGAAAAAGGCTAAACGCTGTGGCACATGCACGTCAGAGTTCAGAGCAAAAAGCAAAGCTACAGTAGAAGTGTTTCTGCTTTAGGTCTATTTTGTCTCCATTAAAAATTGTCGATGCCTTGTAGGAGTTGGTTCAAAGACATGTGGCATGAATAAATTCATAAAGTTTCACTGTCAAAGGAGAATTTGGAGCCTTTCTCTACAAGTACGTTAATCATCGGGGGCTTTTCTTGAACTCGCTGTCTCTTGCCAAAAATATATTCAAAAAAAATTTTTTTTAAGAAAGAAAGCCCTTAATTAGGCATGGTGAACAAGGGAAATCATTTATTCATCAAAGTCCTAAATTAGTAGTGCAGCATGTGAATATATCTTTTTTTGCATGGCATTCACCAACAGTAGCTACTGAATTCTTAGGGAAAATGTTCCTGTTTCTTTTAACATGAATGTTCGTGTTCTGTGTGTTTGTTATTCATGTCAGTGGTGCTGCAGCTCAAATTTGAAACGATTGTCAGGTTTTTTTGTTGGTCAACAACTTAATAATTCACGTCTAAAGTAACATCACCAGAATTTATTTGGTATGATCTATCTAGTGAGCTTCATTAGGACAGTTGCAGGTGTTCAACATAATAACATAATATTAGAACTTGTCTGAAGCAACTTCATTCAGAAAGAGTGTGAGAGAGACAGACAGACAGAGAGAGAGAGAGAGAGAGAGAGAGAGAGAGAGAGAGAGAGAGACCCAGGAAAGCAGCGAATGATGAAATGAGACTGTTGCTGAAGCAATGCATGCAGAGAGAAGAAAGCACACATGCTGTGCATGCTGTGGATTGGCATATTTGTAGGCTTCCTATTTGTCCGATATTATTTGAAACAATCAAGATTACAATAAGTAGTCTAAGCTCCTCTCCTATCTTTCCTTTTATACAGTAACTCTACCCATTCCTGATGTCTCAGGGTATTATTTCTGACACCAGTTTGAGATTCTTTTTCTCTAATTTGCATTCGTTTTTTGTTTCTTAAACCCATTACCTGTTCCAGACTCACGTTCCACACACTTACACATCTATGTTACTAAACATCCTCATTACTGAAAAATTTAAGGGATATCCTACAATAACAGCACCTTTGTCCGTTGTTAACACCATACGTGTGCAAAATTTGCGATAGTTAGACAACTTAGCACTACAGTATATGCAGATTTGTATCAGTATGTGTATCCCAGATCCTGCCATTGTGCAGTAGTAGCACATCGATTCCCGAAAGGCACAACTGACCTTGAAATGTATAGGCAGAAGTGTGGAGGGAATACTGAATATACCGAACCATATGGGGGTGAAAGTGCATGCATGTGTCTGTGTAGTGGAGCGATAAACAACACTGTTATACCATTTGAATATGTAGTAGCTTTTATTCAGCATTTCTTCATTTGAAATAAATGACAGTTATTTATGAATTGTTGTTTGCTATGGTTTTTTTATAGCATGGTTGCTATTTTAACTATGGGAACAATTTTTATTACATATCTATTTAACCACAGTTACACTATGATATCCTATGTTGACTATGGTTGTTATTGACATCACCATGGTTTACAATGGTAAGATTATTTTCACTAGGTTTCTATTATAAAGTGCAGTAAGAAAAACCTGGACACCTTATGCAAGGACCTGCTACAAAAAGCTTCAACTATAACACAACAGGGACAAGATAGATAGACATAGACAAATAAATCATGGACTAAGACTGAACAGGTGAACACAAAAAGGCAACAAACCAATAACAGAATAGGCCAGAGACGTGCTCATCACCTTCATAACTATGACACTAAAGGGAAATATTTATATCTATTTTGATATCTATATGAGGGAAAATTGGATTAAAATTTTATATAGAAGGAAGTGCCATAGTTTTGGCCACTATGAGAGCTATGAAGTGCTTCTGATGATGGCTGAATGTTTGCATTATCTTTGCATATATTCAACCATCATCAAGAAGCACTTTATCCTACTGTATTCAGTCTCGCAGTGGATTTAAATCATATCCCAGGAACCCTGGAAATTAGATGGGAATACATGGCATTATGCATACACACATATTTATATTTGCACCTACTAGCAATTTAGCATAGCCAATCCAAATAGCTAGCAAGTTTTATAGTATTTAGGTTAAAGTCCTAAAACCAGGACAAGCGAAGATTTAACAGTTTGTAAGACTGTCATTACTTATTTTTTCACTTCTTTTTCAGTAGTCTCATTATATCACATCCATTACAATGCATTAAAGGAAGTGTAATACTAATAGAAATGTTAAAGACGTTTGTCTGAGTAAGAGTGTGTCTGTTTCTGTATGTGTATGTGAAGGCTACATCTTGTGGCAGTGTAATTAGAGTTTTTTGTTCTGGTAAATGACCTGTCTTGTGCAATCACGGCAGGGCTAAGAAGATGTGATGTAGTAATTGCATGTCCTCTTTAGAAGAATTGCAGCCTGTCTATCTAACAGCTATTTTAAAGTGGCAGAGCCATCGCTGATCACCTCATGGACTAAAGCAATAATGGACCCCAGACATTTCTGTCTTCTCATCAGCTTCTCCTACTTTCCTTTTCTCTTTCAGTGGAGACCCTTTCTGCCTGGCTTGAAGTACGATGTCATAGACTCAGCCTACATCTCCTTGTATACGGGTAATTACATCTTCATTTTTCAAATGGAGTCACAGACGCTGAGATATATTAGTGCCTTAGCTGTGTTCTAAATGCCATACCTGTACTTGTATGACATACTGTATTCCACCAAAAACTGTATACTATACTCACTGGTATATGCAGTAGCTAAATAGGAAGAAATTGTCATGTAACTATTTGTCATTCAAATGCACTTCTGGAGGGATTTACTTCAAAATGTCAGTATTCCTTCATTTTTTATAACGCTGTGATTCATGATATGGTGACATTTAGTGGCTAAATTCAGGATTATACAATAAGGCTTTATGGCGGTGAGGAACTATGTTATCTTTAATTTTGAAATAGGTGTGCAATGTAAATGAAGTGTCAAAGCTAACACAAAGAGAATTAGTAATAACCCTATAATTTTTTGTATTAAGTAGTAGCTTTCCATCCTGCAAGTAGATGAAATCTTTATAAACATCCCACTAGCTCAGGCTGTACATTATACATCTTGGAATTGTGTGCCATTATTTTGATATGGTGGCATCTGTAGTAATAGGGATAACAAAAAACGTTGATAGCATTGTGTTGTGAACCTTTGACTCAACATCAACCAGGACTGGGAAAGTGGTCAGGGTAATGCTGCAAGAAAATCAGTTCCAGATTGGTTACAAGAGATATGTAGCTGGCAAAGATGTTCATCTAAAGCATACTGCCAAAGCAACATTGTAGTGGTTCAATTCTAAGAACCTGAATGTGTTAAAGTATCCTAGTCAAAGAGCAGAACTCTGACTGATCCAACAGTCTATCTAGTCTGACTTTTGCAAAGAGAAATAGGCAAAAGTATCAGGATCCGGATATGCAAAGCTCCTAAAAAACATATCCCAAAAGACTTGAAGCCAATGGAGCCATAGTCCAAAAAGTATGCTACCAATGTTTATTTATATCTGTCTGAAAGTCATTCATAACTACCAATTTAATCAGACCATATCTCCCAATTAAAAATATCACATTTCTGTTTTCTGTTATACTTCGAACACAATTCCAACACAATCTAAATAACAAAACAGGGGATTTTACATATTCACAGAAGCAAAACAAATGCTAATTTACGTTCTGCATTAATTTTTCCCCCAGAGTTGAGATTTATTTATTTATTTTTTTTTTTTTAATTTTCAGAGTTGAGAAGTTCAGCTTCGAAAAAATAAATCCCCACTTGTTTTGAGCATTAAATTCTCTAAATACTCTGGAAATCTTTCTGTGGAGAAATTCAACTCACAAAAATCAATGAGACAAACAATGTCATGATTTGAATCTCTAATTTCATAGCACTTGCAATCACTTTCAATGGTAATCACCCAGTTGGGTTGCTTTCATGTCCTTCCACTTTGTCTTATCTGCATTCACACATGTTTGCACCCACAGCCCCTTATATTAGCCTCCATTGGAAAGGAAAGGGACATTCATTCACACATGCTTTTACCACGAAGTGTGTCTGCCCACGTTCTAGCTTTTGCTTCATTTATAAATTTTTAGGCTAAAGCGCTTTTTCCTTTTAATCCTTGCTATAGTTAACAAGCTGAGGGAGAGAGGGACGTACATTAGAGAACACAGCCTGGCCGCCCCCGTTCACCCAGAGAATACAGTGCAAAGTGTAATACGCTGTCCCAATCATTAATCACCCAGACTACTCTGTCAGAGAGGAACACACAGAAAACCCACACACATTTAAACACACACACACTTGCAAACTTGAGCCAATCGATGCAACTAATTAAAGTGTGTTTTCACCACTGGCCAGTCAAACAGACACTTGTGAGAGTTCACATAAAGCTGCAAGATAAAACTTAATGAAGAGATAGCACACACGCACATGCTCACTCAAACAGCTGGGTGTGCATATATGTGTGTGAGCAGTTAATATGCTGAGAGTGATACATACTGCTACTGCATTATGTAGTGCTGTCAGCTGTCAAACATCACGGAAATGTCTAGGTCTCTTTCTCTGTCTTTTTATCTGCTTCATTTACAATTCCAGTACACAGTACAAGATCACAAACACACAGACACACACAAAACATACAATCCCACATCTGATCAATATGTCTAATTAAAGTGTGTTTTCATTACTGCCCATTCAGACAGACACTTGTGAAAGTAGTGTTAGCAGAAAAAAAACTTTATAAATGTGTGTGTGCGTGTGTCCCAGTGCACTATAGGCACTCATGCTGTGGAGGCCTCTTAGAGCCTCTATTTTAAATGAAATCTGAGTTCACTGAGGGAACCACTTTTTTTTTGTAATACAACAACAAAATTGGCATCAAAATGAGAATGCAATTAATAGACAAAAATATAAAACAAATAAAATAGCTAAAAAAATGTGTGAAATTTACAATATCAGGTTTTCCCCAATGCAAACCAAATATAATTAATTGTATTAATAAATGTACAGTATTTTAGTAAATTCTTTGTATTTGTATGTTATACAGTATTGTGTGTATTTACCAATGTATAGCACTGTGTCAGGTGGCTGAGATGAATGCGGATGCAGGTGAAATATTTTATTACAAAATCTGGTAGACAGATTATAGAGCAAAGGTAGAATCAGAAACAGACAGAATGCCAGTTGATTAAAAAAGACATGATATGAAGCAGTATCCAATGTGAAGCAATAACAAGACCTGGGTAATCAGACACAATGAACAAGACCTGGCACATAAGATAAAATAAATTGAACATTACATGACTCCAGGTGTATGGAACCAGTAATTGGGTGACTGGGAATGTGACAGTAAGTGTGGGAGCTGGGAACTGGAGTTCACAATGGACATGTCTGCAAGCCTTGAAACAGTGTGGGAACTGGATTTTGACACTGATTCCAACATTGTCATGACACACAATTCTAATGCAGAAAAATCTCTCTCACACACACACACGGCTGTGCGACTTTTCTCTACTATACATTATCTCCCAGCATCATGTGTAGCAAAACCAGTTTCACTATGATACACAGGCAGTAAAAAATCCTAAAAACCCCAAAACTTAACCGAATTACAGAAAATGAAGTTATAATGTTTCTGTCTTTCTATGCTCAAGTGAAGTCTTTTTTGATCTGATTGTGTTCATTTCCATATGATATACGAAATTTGGTCCATTGATCACACAGTGTGCTTACCCATATCCTCCCTCATTTTTCTTTTTCTCCTCATTGCTGTCTTATTGCCTGTATTACCACTCTGTTATTATCTCACATTGCAAGACTGAGAAAGTTGTTCTCTGATTTTCTCCTGAATATGCAGTGTTTCTAAGTACTTCTCTGGTTAATGATTGGCCTGTGAATTCTCTTAGCATTTCTTTAATTCCAGTCCTTGGATGCACTCAACAATATTAGCCCATACTTGCGTACTGTGTCTGCCTTTATATACAGTATTACATTTATCTGCACGACAGGACACGATAGATCCTGACAGTTTGTATTAAGTGCAGTATTATGGTTGCCTTTCTCGCAGTTCTTGCTTGAGTTGATCTCAGTGACCTACACTGTCATCTTTCATCCCCCAAGCTGTTGCTCATGTGTGTGACGTTGACTGCATGACCCTTTTCTCACTTTTCTCTCTCGTTCTCTCTCACCTCAGACGAGTCCAGTCTGAAGATGAACAGTGTGAAACACATCCCTCAGACCTTGGCCAGCTACACACACACTCTGCAGGAGGTCCACAGTTCACACACACATGCTGCAGACATGCTCAGACCAGACCCACGCGACACATTCTACAAGAGTGGGTACTCCTGTGTGTGTGTGTGTGTGTGTGTGTGTGTGTGTGTGTGTGTGTGTGTGTGTGTGTGTGTGTGTGTGTGTATGTGTTTGTGTGTGTGTGTGTGTGTGTGTAGATTTTTGAAAAATGTTTTTTTTCTTAATCAGATTACGTCAAATATACCTTAGCAAGCCAGTTAGCAATATTGCTATACTGTCTATACCTCAGCTAGTTAATTTCAGGCTTGTTTATATTTTGTCTGGTTTGAACTTAAATATACTCCACATCCAGACAAAACAGAGCAGTTCAATGTAGAAACCATACAAAATGAAATTAAGTTTTACAGAATCATGCTGTCAATCATTTTGAATTAAAAGTATATTTCTGTAAAAACTTCAGTTCGTTGTTCTATATAAAAATGATTTATGGAGAAAAAAGGAAAACAGGAAACAGCGTTACTGTAAAAGTAAAACTTCACAATTTAATTTCTGGTAGTTGTATATCAGGTTGATAAAGAGGGATATTTTAATGGTAAATGTGTTACTTGGCTTCAGTTTCAGTCTGATGCTAATTGTGTGGAAATTGTTAGCATCTGATCTGTCCTTCAGATCTACAGTATGGCTATAGCCTTGTATTTTCAAAGAAAACATTTTTAGAAGTCTTTCAGAGCTAAATCCTGGAAAACGTTGTCTCCTATCTTAAATATTCCGATTTTGAAGTCTACGTACTAAATCTTTTGTTTGTTTTCTGAGTAAAGGTTGCATTTCTGTAGTAAGTACTGTATAGTCAAAAGGGTAACGATATTCTGTGGCCATTGTAGTAGTCTGTATCAGGTTCCAGTGTTCTGTATGCAGAAGGAAGGACAATCTGTCGTCTGCATTATGTCAGAACCAATGCTGGAATCCCCTGGCAGTTTCAAAATGTTTCGTTAGAGTCTTGATCACAGCTCGTTCTGGGACGAAACTGTCTTCACGTTCTAGGCTGTCGAGGTGGCACGATGTGGTCCCCAGAGCATCCAGTGTATCTTCTTCTGCTTTTATTCTTTCTGCTGCAACATTGTGAAAGCACTCAGTTGTTTTCCATTGTTCTTTGCAGCCATATCTGCTGTTAGCTTCATTCTTCAATGCAGCCATGAAGCACCAGAGCACCATTTGTAGATTTCCTGTGGATCTAAAAAGGCCATGTGTCTTGCAGTTATACATTCAGTAATGGCCATGAGTAAAATGTTAGAACTATCATCACCCATCAGCACTACCTTTAACACACTCACTGAGACAGTGCTGGTTTTAACAACAATACAATGCACTTCCTCAACTACTTCACAGGACACGAATGAAAAAGATGATGCACTTGACATAATTATGGCCTATTTTAGATTGTAAGTGTGAGCTCACAGTCACAAGGTGACAACTTTGCTATTAGCTCTTAGCAAACACAACAAATGGATGAAAAACAAGTCATACACTAAAATAAGATTTAAGATAAAATGTTACGTTTTGTCATCAACAAAATATTAGACGTTTATAAATAAAACACGATTTCAATCTCGTTTCCTATAGGAACAACAATTATAATACGGTATTTAAATTTAGCCACTTTAAACTACTCTTGTAGAACAGCAGTTATGGGCCTGTTGTAAAACACCAGTGTGTTGGTTTGATTCTAAGCACAGGAGTAAGATCTGATTATTTTAGGTATTTTTTTTTTTAGCTATTTTAGCTCAGGTGTAAACTATTTTATTTAACTGCGCTTTGATAATACAGTTGCAAATTATGTTGTATCTACAAAATAATTAATTGTGTTAATGATAGACAATTCAATCATGGCGAAACGATTCACGCATTAGAATGAAGTAATTTGTGGAAAAAAAGCGTTTGTCTTTATCTTTATTATATACACTTTAACATCTGAATTCCTGAAACTGGATTATATGATTGTAAGGTCCTGTGAATTCAGCATTATCACACTGTTTGTTGGCAGTAAATGACACATTGATGTTGAATTATATTATTAAAAACTGATCATTTGAACTGGTTCTGTTATTAATGAATGACAAATTGAAAGTGTTTATTAGGACTCAGATATTTGGACTCAGATATTTGTTGTATACCTGTATGAGTGTTTATGCTCACTGTTGACAGGCAGGTAACCTTTCTATCTGACAGGTTGCACACTGTCCTTGCTGAATTTTTATTTCTGTTTCATCAGTGGACACACTGTGTCTTGTGCATGATGGTTTGCTTTGGTGCTGATTTACATGATCATGACTGCAAGTCTGCATACTAACTCTAGCCGTCTGATTCAGATTTATTTTAACCTATAGATGATGGAGCCTGTAAAATGAGATTGTCTGTGTCTGACTACATACTAATGCAGGCTTGGCTGTGGGTTATGGCTAGGTGCATGCAGTATAATTAGTTTTCTAAAGTTAAACGGTTTATCATGTTTATACTGATTTCACTTTCACCTTTCTGTACTAATTATTATTGCATCTTGAGTCACCTTTTTTTTTAAGGTAAAACCAAAACTAAAGTTTTAGAATGTACCTGGTTGCCCTTATTCAGCCCTTATGAAACCACATGGATTTATGTATGACATCAAAACAGGTGCCACTTTGAATGCAAACTAAAAATTAATTTGTTTTATCTGAATGGAATAAGGCTGCCTGAACTATTTTTGCTCACTAGTTCCTTATTTCTATTTCATTTGCATATGCAACCCTCAGATGCACACTGTGAATCATTTAAATGAAACATGCCTTAATTTATGGAGCTGTTGCAATAGGTAAAAGGAATAAAGGAAAATCATGCAGCAGGCTAACCGAGATTCAATGAAGATTGTCAGAAGCTGCAGGCAGGTTGATGTAATAGCAAGCATGAGTATATTAAATCCCACATCAGCAGGCAGATTTGTAATCGGAAAACAGGCAGAGGTCAAATCGATCAAACAAACAGAACAGCGCAGCAAAACCGGATCAAAAATGGACAACCTAAAGAACATGTTAAATCAGGAAATCTATTAGGGAATAACGCTCAGAGTTGGAAAAAAAAAAGAGTCCAAAAAAATTTGACGTGATTAAGAATTTCTTTTCAGAGCTTCTACAAATAAAAAGACAGTTATGCTACTTTAAAAAAAAGCAGTTTTCCATCACCTGTAGTTATATAAGTGTTATAGAGTTGGTAAAAAAATTATGTTTAAAGAAAAAAAAAATCTTCACACTTCTTAGAAAGCTCTGTATGGTGCTTTTTGGATACAAATGAAGCTTTTTCTAAACTGAATGATTAATTAATGAATAAATTACTTGAAACCTATTTGTCAAAATTGATTAATACCCTGTTGAAAATAAACCTTGTTATATTGTTAGGATGATAATAGGGTATTCTAAAATTTACACACAGATTTAAGTGCTGATTTTATGAAAAGAAAATGCAGATTTGATGAATAAAAGCCGGTGTGTGTAAAATTTTCTGGCACCATGTGCTCATGGCAGAGTGCAAAAAAAGATGACAGAAGAAAGACACTGATTAAAAACAACTTCTTCTTTCTGATCCAAACCTTTTAGCATGTTTATTTCACCAATTTACAACCAGGTTATAATATTCTAAAGAAAATTGCCCTTATTTTTCAATGAAATTGTGCAGAAAGGAGCAGTGATTTGAGTGTAAGGCATGACGTACAGTATGAAGTATGAACAAGTCTGCATCTGATACATGAAACGGTCATTTGAGCGCAATGATGAATCAGATTTTGCTGCATGGGCTTCAGCTCCCACCCACTAGTCCTGTATTTGCATGTTATATGTTTATATTTACATAAATTACACTGTTGTTGCGATAGTGAGGCAAATATAAGGAGAGCATTCAGCAGGCTAACCAGATTTGAGGAGGGAAAGACGTTTAAAATGAAAAATCAAAAGATAACATTTCAGTAAATATAACCTAAGTGCTTTTGTATGAGATGTAGTGCTCTGATTTCTAGAAAGCTGGAAGTTTCTAGATGTTTCTGATATGCAAATACAGATAATAGTCAACTGAAGGACTAACGAGCTGATAAAAATCCATGTCTCATCATTCTGATTAACACTATCCAATTTTCCAAATGTAAGAGATTCCTGTATATACAAATGTGATTATCAAAATTATTCACAGATGATTATTTACCTACTCTGTTTATTATATATTCTCACCTGAATATACTGATACTAATTCTGACTTATTGATTGATTGATTGATTGATTGATTGATTGATTGATTGATTGATTGAATATTAGTCTCATATTTTCACCATTGAATTTACTCCAAAACTGCTGATTGTACATATTTGCAAACAAACATTATGAAAATGTGTTCTCTAATTTAACCCTTATATTTAATACTTAAGCTAAAACCAGATGTTTTCCTGTCTTCATATATAAAGGATGTATGTGATGTTGATCCAGATTACAGATTAAATGACACCAGCAATTCAGTAAAACCGTATATTCATGAATTACTTAAATAAAGCTTTGCTATAACAATTTGCAGCATTGTTACAGCAGTGTCCAGCGGCTGAGCATGCTGTATTTAACATTAGGGTTTACTGAATTAACTTTAATATATTTTATCCTGTCTTAGTTCCTATGATGGATCATTCCAGGTTGGAGAAGGTGCTGCCATCTTGTGTTTACTCTCCAACTTATGTAGTGAGAGATTTCCCCATCGCACGCTACCAGGGTCTGCAGTTTGTGAGTAGAACTGATGCACCATATGAGCTGGATTTATTTCAAATATATTATGTTCTGATGCAGATTTTTGTTACAGTCAGAAACCACTGCCCCCATTGGACATTATTAATGTTACAATCAAGGTTTTTTTTCCCTAATCATTCTTTTAGGTATATCTGTCCTACGTCTATCCAAACGATTTCACCAGACTCACACATATGGAAAGAGAGAACAAATGCTTCTACAGGGAATCTCCGGTGTACCTGGAAAAGTATGGCTGACCATTTAACAGATTCATTACATCATATTATATTACTTTTAACATCGTCTTTAAGTTTATGACTGATCTTAAAAAGTTTCACCTTGTACTTTGTCTAAACAGGTTTGGCTTTTATAAATACATGAAGATGGATGAAGAGAATGACGACAGGCCTCTTTTCTTTCCAAATCCTGATGGTGTGTTGTGACAAACTATGAAGAGAGCATTTAACAGTTGGCTTTTTTTGGTATAGACAAATCACAGCATTGTCAGAGATGAGGATACCACAGCTGTGTTTGTGATAATTGCTAAAAAAAAAAAAAAAGGGTGATTGTGCTTATGAAAAAGTGTGTTAGTAAGATGGCAGAAAGGAAGTACTGATGCTGCATCGAGATTGATGTCCTATTAGTTAAGGCGTGTCTTGGCTCTTTCAGTGTTTTGCACATTTTACAGATCAATGAAATTTGTCTCATGACCCTCAAGCATTCCTTTTCTTATTTTTCTTCAGATTTTCTAGAAGAAGAAGAGATTGTAGATCTAGAGGAAGACTTGGTCAATTCAAACCACAATCCAGTTCGGAAGACAAGTAACACCAGTTTGTCTGATCAGCTCTCCAGTTTTACATTTAGCACAATCTCTAATAAGGACCAAACAGGCAGAGACTCAAAAGGTCATGTTTCGACCCAAGAACGAGCATACTCACATTTCAAACCGAAACAAGCCAGAAGAAGGATTAAAGGAGAGGACCATGGGAGAGATGATGGCTACTATAAACATACTGTACAAGAAGATAACCAGAGAAGAACAGAAAAAGACAGGAAACTGAATCAGCATAGAAGCATTATAGAGGCAAACTCTGAGGCTCTCACAGACCACAGAGAGAATATAGAAGATGGAGACGATGTTACAGTGCAAATACATATACAGCGTTCTTTAAAGTGGGTTCGACTAAGCCCTGTGCAGCAGAGCAACAAGCTCGCTCCTCTAAGGCTTACCAAAACTTCCCTAAAGAATTCCCAGCGATCCCCGCTATACATGCTGGCGAGTCACATTCTGAGCAAACCTGAGTCTCAAGAGAAAGAGGTTAAGTCAAGCAAAATCTACATCACTAAACCTCATCCACCAAAAAGTACTCCGAAGCCACCGGTGGAGATCTTCCCTGGGGTCTTTTTGTATCAAACCGCAAGTGGCAAAAAGCTTGTGGACTTTAGTTCGAGGTGGAAATTCATGAAAAGCCATGATTCCTGGCCAACGTTAGACCATAAATCACCTACACAACAACTGAAGCACAGCTCCTTACTCTCATCTACTGGACAACAAGTGAAAGATTTTCCATCATCCTCCATAACATCAACCATAACAGACCTTACTCCGTCAAGCACCGATCTTACAGGGACGAACTCATCTGATAAAAGACAACCTGTGGAGATCAGGATCACCAAAGCTTCAGGGATGGTGAAGGAGTCGCAGCAGACGGAGGGTGCTGAGCTTAATGATAACGCCACTTCTGAATACAGCTACGAGGACGACGAGCCACGACCTGGCTGGACTGAGGAGGCCATTAACTGGCAGAGAACATTCAGCGTAAACCCGGTGGACTTTGAGCTGCTCAGGTCGGACTGGAACGACCTGAGGTGCAACGTGTCTGGAAATCTGCAGCTGGCCGAGAGCGAGGCACTGGAGGTGATCTCGCAGTACGTAGAACGGATAAACAAGTGCAACGGAGGGTGAGTGTACGTCTTTTTGTGCATTTGTGTTGTTAGCACTGGAAATGCTTCTAGCAATAGAAATGTTTATATATTGGTTTCTGTTGGACACTTTCAATGCAGAAATATAGGTTAGATGATAATACAATCTCTGTTACACAAATGCAAGCAGGAATTTGTTTCATAAATATTCAATAGCAGGCTCTCTTAGCAGGGCATGTAATACAACATTACTGTAATGAGAGGTGCAATCATACTGTATCTTCTGACACCTTCACAAACATGCTGCTCAGTGCTGACTCCTCAGTTTTAGACTTTCCCTCCTACTTATCTTTTTCTCTTATTTACTGTATCTCTCCCTTTTCCTCTCTTTGTCTTTCTCAGTCGTCTTCTGTCTCACAGTTTCAGACTAGGCTCAGATGATCTTTATCGTCCCAGTAACAAGGGAAATGTACTGTACATAAATATAACTGAATATTAAAACCTTTACTTTTAGAAATGGATATATTTTTCTTTCCCAAAAAAGCGGTATATGTTAAAAAGTTTTTAGACATTCCAGGTACTTTGAATAGGTATTTTGAATAGGTGATGACTTTAGTCCAGCTACAATTTTAATCACTTTTTTACTTAAATATATTATGAACATTCAGTTACATTCACACCACCACTCGGACAACAACAATGTAATAATAAGAAGATGAAAAAGAAGAAGAAGAAGATGAAGAAGAAGAAGAAGAAGAAGAAGAAGAAGAAGAAGAAGAAGAAGAAGAAGAAGAAGAAGAAGAAGAAGAAGAAGAATATTATTTAGTGTTCTGGCACCGTATTGTGAGTCTCTACAGTGAACCTTTTTCATGAACATGCTATACTGTATAATGGAAGCTTTCTATTATGTTATTACATATTTCTGAAAGCTGAATGCTCTCTCTCTCTCTCTCTCTCTCTCTCTCTCTCTCTCTCTCTCTCTCTCTCTCTCTCTCTCTCTCTCTCTCTCTATTCCTTAGGATTTACTCCCTCCTCTGTATTGTGAATGTTGAGAAGCGCAGAGATCCAGCACGGGGAAGTCGTTATTTAGTGGAGCTGGAGCTGATGGAGGCAGGGGAAAGAGTGGTACGCCTGTCTGAGTACATCTACTTCCTTCACCAGCGCAGCCGCCATGAAGAAATCATAGAGAGCAGGGAAGTCACCACTCCTTCTGCCCCCGCTGTGCCCTCTAAATCACCAACCAGCAGCAGCTCCAGTTCACAATCTCGGCCCTCAACGTCTTGGAGAGGACACTGGCCAAAGCCGCTGCTCTGTCAGCCTATCATGCTACAGTGGAGGCATGACGTCATGGTGCACATTGTGGTGCCAGGTACAGAAGCTGAAAGTTCTTAGCCGTGCAATTGGGAACTTTTCCTTTCATACTGTGATATCGATCATTCCGAATAGTGCTTCACATGCCTTCAAATTTTCTTGCCATACACACTGCATGAGACATGGCTGTCTGCAGTGAGGTTTACAAAAGAATCATTTAATCACAAATGTCAGGATTTCACTTTCTGTTTTTCTATTCAGTTACCTAGCAACCAAAATGGGCGAATTAATCAACAGCAGACGTGACATTATTTTCAGTCGGACAGTACTTTGTCTCACTTTGTCATAATTGGTCAGCACTCCACATCTGCTGCTTTTAATTTGAATGAAATTCAATCCAGGACAAAATTATTCATCATGTCACAAATCAGGTTCCCTCTCCTCGCCATCCTGTAATCCCTTGCACATTTTTGTGAAACGAATAGACCACAAAATATCTTTGCTTGTATTCAGAGTCGGTTTACAGAAAAATGTTTAAAATAATCAGTCAAATGGATGTGTTTGTGGTAAGTATATGGCTCGAGAGGCTATCACACTTAACTTACTGTTCTATGTTTTTTAGATATAATTTTGATTATTACTTGAAATTGGCAAGTAAAGAGCTATTTAGAAAGAGCTCTATGTTTAAAATGTAGGACTTTATGAAGACATTCAATATTAACATATGTTAAATGATTGAAGTGGCTCACATATAAATTGGGCTAGTTTGACTAAACATCACAAGCTAGAAGTGCTGCCAAGATGGCCATCAGGTTGCTGCCAAAAAAAACTCACCAGTAATCAGTTCATCCAAGTTGGTGTCCTGGGATCTCTGAACTGGATGTACAGGCTCTACAGGATTCTGCTCCTTTCCAAAAAATAATACATAATGCATACAAATATTAGTATTGTTAGACCGGTTACTTTCATAATGAGATTAGTTTGGCATTGCTGTTGTGAAGTGTAGTGTAGCGTGACCTGAGTGTTCTGTCTTTGGCAGTGAAGAACCAGGCACGCTGGGTTCAGCAATTCATCTCTGACATGGAGCTCCTGCACCAAGAGACTAAAGATGAGAACTTTAGCATCATCATTGTGGACTTTGAGAGTGAAGACATGGATGTGGAGCAGGCCCTGAGGGAGAGCACAGTGCCCAGGTGAGCTCCTGCTGAATCTGTGCTACTTACATCAACATCAATCTCCACTCAAACCAGCCGACCATACTGTTGTTTATGTTTTATTATTGAGAGTTCTGCTTTCATATTGTGTGTGTGTGTGTGTGTGTGTGTGTGTGTGTGTGTGTGTGTGTGTGTGTGTGTGTGTGTGTGTGTGTGTGTGTGTGTGTGTGTGACTGCAGGTATGAATATCTGCGACGTGAAGGAAACTTTGAGAGATCTTCTGGACTACAGATGGGGGTGGACACCATAGCAGTAAGCACACATGATACAGACTACACTTCCTTTTCGAATCTGTGATCTTACCATAAATGTTTGTAGATGTCACATTTCTGTGTCCTCCTTAGGACAGCCACAGTATCGTTTTCCTGTGTGATCTTCATATTCACTTCCCCATGAGCATCCTGGAGAGCATCAGGAAGCACTGTGTGGAGGGCAGACTCGCCTTCGCCCCCATTGTCATGAGGCTGGACTGTGGGAGCTCACCGCTGGAGCCAGACGGTACCAATGCGTCTGTGTACAAACTCTCAGAGACATTTTTATTATTAAAATGTTTTCTCAGAAAATAAATATCGATAATTGCTTTGTTTAGGTGAGTAGACAGGGAGTGGAGGGAGAATCTGAATTAAAAGAGGTTTCTGTTCAACTTTGGCATTACTGAGCATTGATTTACAAACTAACATGTTACTGGGCTCATTATATCTTCTTGTGAATAATTTGGATATATTTATCTTTAGTCTAGGGGGCTTGATTGCTTTTTGTGTGTTCAAAGATTGAAATATTCTTTTTGGATTAGTCTTCTAGCGAAGATTATTCATAGATATTATTTAGTTAATTAACTAATTGATTCACTTTGATTAGGTTGTTAGCTTTCTGATTCTTATCTAGCCAGCTACTAATCTACCTGGTTAAATGTGCCTAATTAATCTTTAAAAATCACAGCTGAATATTTTTGTAATGTAACATAAAATATTTTGCTAAGCTAAAATAGTTTGCTAATAAACTGTTTTCTAACATACACTCATAATCTTTTTTACTTTTCACTTTTACATCTTTTTTATTTTTTCCCTTTTTTTCCATTACAATCCGATTAGACAAGAATCTAATCGTATTTTAAGTAAAACATATATAATAATAATGATGATGATGATGATGATGATGATGATGATGATTCTCTATACTCCACTATATTTTACAAAATGTCTATTAAATTGCATTAGATTCTATTTTTTATTATGTGCGTGTGTCCATAGTTAGTTTGTTGTTGGTTCTGTTCGTTGTTGCGAAGAAGGTTTGGGGGAAAACTATTTCAGTGCATTGAATCACATGTATGCAATTTAATATACTGTATATGTGACAGTTAAACATCCTTGAACCTAAAGTAACATCAATGTGTTGTTAGGTGAGAGATTCTTCAGCATGCTTGATGCTTGTTCTTCTTCCCTTCATTTGCAGGTTACTGGGAGGTCAATGGCTTTGGCCTGTTTGGGATTTATAAATCAGATTTTGATAAGATTGGGGGCATGAACACTGAAGAATTTAAGGACCGTTGGGGAGGAGAGGACTGGGAGTTCTTGGACAGGTGAGAAATATTCGAACAATGTTTTATTCCTTTCCATTAAATGTTTTGAATACGTAACCTGAATGTCTTTATGCTGGGATTTTAACTCAGCACTCATTAGCTGATCTGACCTTAACATTCGACTCCAGCGAAGAACAAAATTACACAGTGAATCTTTACAGAGACAGAAGAACAATATGTGAATGTGAATATCATATAGCGATCAAACACATTCACATGAGGTCTAACACAACTAGAGAATATCATGAGAGTCTAAAATGCTTAAGTGCTTGACATTTAAAGCACTGTGTGGTTTAGATCTGATGTATTTCCCTGGTCTGCTTGTTAATCCTAAGGATCACTCAGAGCTCTGTTTTTTTACCAACATAAAAATTGTTGAATAAAACATTAGGAAGAGACCAGAATTATGTATGCATCTTTAAAGCTACATTAAAATTCTAAATTTTTTGTGCTGACCGTCATTGTTCTTATTTTCTTAAATGTTATATTATATATATATTTTTTTAATGATTCAACACAAAGGACAAATTATAATCAAACAAAGAAATAAACAAATAACAAAGGCTCTGTAAATTTCTGATTTAATTGGTATGTTTTGCCCCAGCATTGCATCATGATCAGATGTTTGTTGTTTAGAAATTCTCTCTTATTGTGTACTGTAAATAGATTTATGTAATTTTATAAGGGGGGAGTGGTGGCTTATGGTTTACCCCGTCCAACATGTCCATCGCCTTGTGCCTGAAGTTCCCTGGGATAAGCCTCAGGCTCTATGTGATCCTGTGTAGAATAAGCAGTAGAGACAATCATTCATTCATTCATTCATTTTCTACCACTTATCCGAACTACTCGGGTCACGGGGAGCCTGTGTCTATCTCAGGTGTCATCGGGCATCAAGGCAGGATACACCCTGGACGGAGTGCCAACCCATCGCAGGGCACACACACACTCTCATTCTAGAGACAATCAATGGATGTTATATTAGATACCTAAAATGTCACTCTCTCTTAGTCGATTCAGACTAAGTGGGAGAAAGGAGGATGGTAGCAAAGCTATCATCATTGCTGGAGAACGACTCTCACCCCCTGTATGAAACGGTTCCAGCTCTGAGCAGCTCCTTCAGTGACAGACTGTTACATCCTGTGTCTGAAGGAGCGATACAGACGCTCTTTTCTCCCTGCAGCTATTAGACTTTACAACCAAAGCTGCTCCCAGTGAACCAATCACCAGAATACACACTGTTATTACTGTTTTAACTGCAATAATAAACAATAACAAAGTAACAAAGTATTAAAAACATGTAACATTTTAATATTACCTATGTGCAATATGTCTGTTAGTGTAACTACTTACTCGTGGTCTCTTTTTATACATTTTTGTTTTGTATATACTATATATTATATTATGTCTCTATTCGTTTTTATATATTTGCATTTTCTTACTTTTGCTGCTTTAACAGTGAAATTTCCCCATTGTGGGACGAATAAAGGTATATCTTATCTTATCTTATCTTCCTGCTTTCCTAACTCTTGCTTTTAGCAACCTAAAGATTCTCCACAAGGGGGAGCTGGTTAGCACTAGTACACTCACATTTTTCCTGTATTTAGACATTCTTTTTTATTTCCATTCGTAAACAATAAAATGTCCACAATAAGGAACATCTTGGATTGTCTGACTTTTTAATGTTTGTAATCTACTATAAAAGATCTATAGTGTTTTCTCCTTTCTGTGTCTGCTCTTAGGGTTCTGCAAAATGGCTTGGAGGTTGAGAGACTCAGACTTCGGAACTTTTACCACTACTACCACTCCAAGCGTGGCATGTGGAACACTCCTATAAAGAAACCGAGTCAAGGCTAGCCAGCTGGGACGCTGTGGTCACCTGAGGTTAATCAGATGGAGCAGGTTTGAACCCTTCGAGCTTTCCAGAAGCTGCCTGAAGAGTTCCAAAGCACAGCCTGTCGGCCTTAAATGCAGTCAGTTAACACAGATGTCATATGGTGGAATTGAGAGTCGTGGCATGGAAGAATTTGGATGAAAAGGTTAAATATCATGCACTTTTGTAGTTTCTGAGAATAACTATAAAAAGTGCCAACCATACAGTAGAAGCACACAGAAGAACTTACTCAAGATCTGGACATTATGAACATTATTTGTAATTTGGAGGAGTGAGAGTGCTCAGGTAATATGATGTTAGTATGATGTTTTCATTCATAAGTTAAAGTATTAAAATTATTTAAAAGAAATGGTGCTTACTAACAGAGACTGTATTTTATCTTCAGAAATGGTGTCAACAAAATTGGTGTCCAGCCTATCATACTGGATATCTCTCTCTCTCTCTCTCTCTCTCTCTCTCTCTCTCTCTCTCTCTCTCTCTCTCTCTCTCTCTCTCTCTCTCTCTCTCTCTCTCTCTCTCTCTCTGTATTTCTTTCTCTGTCACACCTCAAAATTAGTAACTGGTTTTCCATAGCACACAGATAATGTTTGTTCTGTAGAAAGGTGCCAAAATGCTGCGTTGCTGCCCTGAATTAGTTCAAATTGTATAATTACTTTCCATTTCAACTTATGGAGGATGTATAAAAAGGCAAACAGTAACAACATAGTGGTCACTGATGCCATGTTTAAAGGATAATTTCTGTGAAATTGTATGTAGAGTATGTAAAGGATGTCAATTTATTTCATATTCTTTTATTTTCTTGTTTTCAAGAATAAATGGAGGAGTAACTCGATTTTGTTTGTAGTGATGCTACATCTCTCCACAAGAAAGCATCTCCAGCATTGCAAACCTTATTCATTTATTAATCTTTTATTTATTTATTTATTTATTTATTTATTTATTTATTTATTTATTTATTTATTTATTATTTTTATTTTTTTATGAAAAAAAAAAACAACTATTAATAAGTCAGAGCAGAATAATTACAATAAACGGAAAATGAAATGTAAAATAAATCATTTTAAGCCATGGTATCGTACACCTGTATTTTTCGGCCGCATGTGCACAAACATTATGATCCACAGTGGAATCTTACAGCTCATATTCCATCATATTATCTGCAGTTTAAAGTCTTCCATTCTTCTTCATGCATTTAACTGCAGTTGTCTTTGTCAATTAATTTTCCGAAAATATAATTTTTTCTACACCTTATGAGTCTAGAAAAGAATTGTGTACAAGACTGTGTCTCTGCCATAAGAATTAAAATGTAGATTTATGTAAATTATATTATTTTTATGACGCAACGATTGGTTAGTCGCCTCGCTTGTTTGTGTCTGATTGGCTGAGAGAAATGAAACGTCTGATTGGCTGAAAGAGAGCTCTCAGCTGACTTTTAGGCAACAAACTTTCAGCTGTTGCTTCACTGTGACTTTCCCCAAAAGTTCTCAGCGCGTGCACACAGCTGTATCACGGAAAGCACATGGATACACGTTAACCAGGAACACCTATCGATCAGCTGAACCGGAATGGCCGCCTTAAGCAGTATGAATCTGAAGACTTTGGAGGATTTGACGTTGGATTCTGGATACGGTGCGGGAGACTCATATCACTCCCTCAGCCTCTCATCCTGCAAGTCCAATTCTCAGCTTACCTCCGCGGTTTACCGGGCAAACCGGTGCCGCCGCTCAGCCTCCACTAACAGCCGTAACGATAGCTGGGACTCCGTGAACACAGTACCGGAAGACCCGGAGGACATCTTCTCCAGATGCCCGCGTTTGACAGACCTTGAAGAATTTCCCTGGACAGATGACGAGGTGGATTCCGTGCTGCGTAAAGTTTCCGGAGAACGCAAGCCCTCGCCTTTTACGCTCGACATCGTGCGCGCTGTGTCCAAGCTGCTGCGCCGTGCCTTGTTGCGTGTGGCGCGCGAGGCGCAGAGGCTGAGTGTTCTGCGCTGCAGGTGTACGCGCTACGAGGTGCAGAGCGCCGCACGTATCGTGCTCAGCTGGCCGCTCGCCGACGCGTGCATCTCATCCGCAGCGCGCGCCATGTCCCTATACAGTATGAGTACAGGAGAATTGCTGCGCAGGAGCAAGTCATCGCGGTGCGGTCTCATCCTGTCCGTGGGTCGCTTCTTTCGCTGGATGGTGGACACTCGGGTGTCGGTGCGCGTCCACGAGCACGCAGCCATTTGCCTGGCCTCGTGCATGGAGACTCTCACGGAGGAGATCGGTGCCAGGGTGCTGACATTGTGTGACGCGGGTTGTTTCGGGTGTCCAGTGCCTGCAGACGCTCTGGAAGCAGCAGTGAACGGCGACCCTGAGCTCTATGGGCTCTTGCAGACCTATGAACATCTGATCTGCGGGAAAAACGCCAATGGTGAGGCGAAAAATAGCGCAATAAATAGCTCATTGCAATGTTTCACCTATCGTGGTTTATTTGCATTGAGTGTGAAAATCGTTGTTACTTTAGACATGATATTCATGTTGTTCTTCTTTTTTCTTTTTTTATCAAGAACGTTTAATGTTAAAGCTTAATGTTAAAGTTCTTCATACGAAACAAGTGAAGATTAAATGACATTATATTCTTTATGCACGGAACAGTTTATAGATATTTCATCAGTTATTCCATCCATGTTATTATGAGTGTATGATGAGTTTCTAACCATTGACTGTTGACTATAAATATACTTAGTTGATGGATAGCTTGGACAGTTTGATGAATTTAACACACAATACCATGACCAGTAGCCACTGTCATTGTCATCAATGTCAGTGATTATGATCTGAGCATGAACAATATCCTATAATTGGCAACCCTATGATGTGTTGTAGAGATGACTGAAATGCTGAGTTTAGTAAAAGATGAGCTTCACTCAGTAATGTTATATCTTACATTTATACATTCACTGAACCAGGCACAAGGAAACAAAAGCCCATTGTTCAGTCCTGTGATTTCTGTGCCAAGCTGTACATGGATGGCAAAGTAAGCAATGAGTGAAAGAGGCCAGAGTACAAGGGAATGAAAAGCCATCACAATTTTCTCTCTCTACTCTGGGTTGTAGCAGCATTTGAACTGGGTTTGTAACAGACCGGCTGTGCAGAATTGCTCTGCATCTCAGTGATTAACAAGAAAACATGATGCAATACAGCTCAGGTGAGGGGAATTGGGGAGATATGCATGTGGACGTGTTGCTGTTAAACATTGCACCTGTAACAGAGAATATTGCTTTGAAACTGTGAAATATTAATGAGCACTCTCGAGGTCTGGGGGAATTGAATGTAGTTTCGATGACCCTCCAAGGAGAATTTTTTGCCTAATCGAATTACTTACACTTGCTCTCAGTGTGATCGAATATGACAGGTCGGTTGGGCAAAATTTTTTCCTGACATTTACTTCCTCATTCATTTATTCCAGAGGTAAAGCTAAATATCATATCTGTTCAAAAGCAAAAAATCATGTGGGCACTTGATATTTTGATTGGTTTAGAATCCATTAAAAAAAAACAACAACGAATCTGTATATTATGGTGCACTTCACACCTGAATCCTCACACCTCAAATGTGTTTGACTTTCACACATTGAATTTTTTTGCTATGCATACTGTATGGACAAACATATCAATTCCTGGCATCTGTTTGTGGGTGATTAGTGACTAGGGGAGTGGAGCTACCACTGCTTATGGAGAACAGATTGAGACATGCATGCTCACGATTGGCACACTCACTTCCATACACAAGCAGATCTCTCATACACTGAACAGACCCACATCTGGAAGTCTTTAAGACTAAGTGACCTCCTCGACTCCTGTAACAGAATGGCCCCATTTTCTATTGTGTGAGATATTCTACAGTCTTTTTCATTCATTTATTTTCAGCAGTCAATATCCATTTGGATTTTTTAGCAACTCGTTAATTCTATTATTCGAGCAATAATGTCCACATTAACAGAAGGAAGGTCAGAGAGATTGTCTGCTTGTTATAGCTTGTAAAGTTTGTTATAGACTTCTTTTCCATTCTGTGTCCTTCTATTACTGACTTCCACAATTACTAAACCTTGATCAGTAAACCTAGAGCTAATCCTGGCCAGTTTATGTGCTTTTTCAGCAGTTCTGGATTGGTGGCTTTGTGCTTTGAGTTTTTAAACTAGAAGTGCTTAGATCTTTTCACTGCAACAGCATAGATTTACGGTATATGGTTATATTGGGTAAGTCTTTGAAATTCTGATAGGTCTCAGCTGAAACTATATTAAACCCACCAAAAACTGGAAGCATGTCAAATATGAATATAAAAACAAGGATTTCCCTCAAAATCGAAGGATCGACTAAGGGTGAGGCTTCATAAAGATATTTCATAAAACCACTGGAAGGCTAGAGCCTTCTGTTTATCTCATTAGTCAAGTTTAATTCCTTTCAACTGCGTACCATTCTAGATGTAAATCAGTTGCTTCTGTTTGCTACAAAGTGATGACTGGAAAGTAATTGCAGAGTAAAATGGACAAAACCAGCGTCTCCATGTCTAATTGTCGGAAAAGTTCATTAACAATCATAACCGTGACAAGACCACACCAGAACCTCAAAAGTGCAGATGATATCAGCAATGTTGAGTGGAAACCCCAGAGTGAATAAGCATGCCCTGCGGCTGATATCTAGCTGTTTTTGTCTGGACTAAGGGAAGTTGTGATCCTCGTAAGTAAACAGTGAGGCTCTGTGAGCTTGACAGTGATTGGTGACCGGATATTTGCAATAGAGTAGGGAAAATTTGGGGTTGCAGGTGAGGTGGGCTTGTTGGTCTAACTGGCTTTATGGTGGGAACCAGAGTTATAGTAGTATGAAACAGAGATTTGTCCGAGTGTTCATCCTTCCAGTCATCCCTGTTTAATTACCTTCATAAAGACAGACCAGTTTATTTGAATTTGTAGCATTTCCAAAGCCTGGGCAGTTTAGATGCCTAAATGTATGCATTTAATATGTTTTTTTTTTGTTGTTTTTTTTTTTTTTGAAGACCATTTTAATATGTAAGCTGCAGTTATTAGGATTGGATTAGTGAGTATTAGCAGCTACAGATTCTTGAACATTGTTTTTCTGAAATAAGCTATTACTGGTATCATTGTGCTCAGAATGTTTTCTAAAGCCACTGTGCAAGGCTTTATACAAGGCTTTGTTTGTACCCGGTACCAGCTGACCTAAGCAAATGTTGCAGACTGAGCAGGGTGAGGAAGAGGCAGTTTGCAGTGACAGCTGGTCTTCCTGCCACTGACCTTCCTCACCTCTCTACATACAGGCCTGGAAACAAATGCCACCTGGTTCAGAGAGGTGTGATCAAGCCTAAATATAGGCTTTGAGTTTATAGATGTGGCACGTCTTTATGTTTATGTATCCACTACCCAGGAATCTGTCACACTTTTATTCTAAGGTGTACATCTACACATTTATATGCTAACTCAGCTGTTACATGGATATTTTGAAGTGTCACGTTTGGCATTTGTCCTTAGTGACACTTACCCCAAGGAGCTTTCTAGCTTTCAAGGGTTCTCAAAGTTTCTGCAGCCTTGGATCCTTGCCAAAAAGTGTATAAATTATGTAGATAGCACAGATCTATTTCTTAAAAATATGTAATTATTGAATTATCAAATATATTATATTAGCAAATATACTGTACTATGTAGCTATTAGAGTGTTATTTCCTTCCCAAGAACACCAAACTGTGTCAGAAATGTACATAAAAACAAATTCCTTTCACCATAGTTTCTAGTTTTATTAAAAGTTGTGGTTTAAGCCACTTGGCCAGCCATTTATACGGATAAGCCGTAGAAGATGGATGGATGAATGGATGAATGGCTATTATAACTAAGATTAAGTATTGTTATTGCATTATAGCATCTTTAATAATAGTTAAAAGTTCCAACACTGTAACATAAGTACACCAAAAAATGTAATTAAATCACAGAAGACACTTTTATTACATGGCTCTAGTGCACGGGTGATAGACTGTAGGCTCGAGATGTACTGCTCTGCACAATTGTAGTTGTTCTCTACTCTGGAGACCTTGAGCCACATTATTCATCATGATGAGTTGTAGTGTCTATTGGAACAGCAAAAAAGCCTTCCCCTAAGTGTTACTAACTTTGTGTCAAAAGACTCAGATTCAAGGTTCTACAACCAGCTCATTAATAATGAAACAGCATATTAACAGCTCATTAATTCCATTCCTGATCTCCCAAAAATAATACCATACTTTGTGGCCTTTGGATTTTATACCTCATTACTCATGAGTGCTAAGACCAAACCACAGGTACGTCATAAACACTGAAAGCCACCAACACCTTTAAACATTTCATACAAGCAGTGAGTCACACACACAACTCTCTCTGAGCACTCATGTGGGAATAACACTTAAGTGGCTTCCTCTAGGCCTAATAAACAACTAATAAAAGTTAAACATGGTGTTAATCAGTCATTGATGGGGAAACAGTACCACCCAGATGTTTGCTGAAATGTAGCCAGCCTTTTTTATTTTTTTTTGTTAAATCTCTGCCCCACACTTGACAATTAATCATATAGCAAATGAAATCAGTTAGATGACAGCGGGTGGTCAGAGACCTATGATTAGTCGCTGCTTTGTGAACAGTGTTCAGGTTAGAACTTTGCCTCAAACGGTGTGAGTAACAACAGGTGTGTCAGCAGGACTGGTCCCTGAACAAAATTGAATTAAATGCAAATCACACACCTCTGGAAATTTTGTTTTTTCCCCCCTCTTAACCTGAATATCAGAATTTATCTATATTTATTAGAATATAAAATAGTCTTTAATCTGGGACATGTATCATAATCAATACTTGTCATATTATTTATTTTGTAATATTCATTTACGCTGCCTCTGAGGTTCCTCTGGAGAACTAATGGCCAGATGTCATCTCTCTTTAACACTGTGCTTAGCAAGTGGCCGAGCTTTGATTAATATTTCAAACTGACACACTTAATTAAGTTTAACCATCTCTCAGTGACTGCACTGTTAGCTGGTCAAAGTATGATGGATGGTGTCTGAGAAATTATATTATCATTAGGGAACGAGTCTGCTTTCTGCTTATCCAGGAAATCCAATTTTCAGATAGCTCAGATATTAAACTACAGTACCTACCTGTCATTATGTGGTGTGTCTGCCATACAAGTCCCTATGAATTATTTTATTCAGTTTGTAGATAAAGCATATTTATGTAAAGGTTTTGTTTGTATTACACCATCGTCAGAGATGCTGTTATTTTAAAAGAAATCAAAACCTTTAACCAACCAGGTTTAAGAATTGACAGCAGTGTGGTAAAGTAAATTAGAGCAGCATTAAAAAAGAAAGAAAATCAGCTGAAGTTCATAAAGATTATATTTCAGAGGTGAATATATGGATACTGCATGTACATGGTTTATTAAGCAAATATGATAAGGCAGCTGATTCTTTCATGTTTAAAGCAGAAGAGGAATTTGAATGAATTCTATCAATTTACAACAATAATGAATTCCCCTTATGTTGTAGCGACTGTTCCAGCAGTTCAAATGTAAGCTTTTATTCCATGTTTTGGTGTGTATGTAGAGTCTTGTGGAGTCTTTATACATCTTGGTTGAATTTGTAAAGCTTTTCCACTGTTTAAGAAAATCCATTAAACTCAGTCATTTGGTTGATTCTTAAGAGAGGTGCAAGCTTGCGTGCATACATAGTCATACAAACCCATCCAAGCTTCATTTCTTTCCCCTTGGTGTTTCAGAGTAAGCAAGCCAGCCTACATGTACATATTCCCAGAACGGTTTAAAAACATCAGTATGCAACACAAGGGCTGATTGAGCCTACCTGTGTAGCACACTCGCACCATTGTGCCTTGCTCAGAATGCACAGTTGTACCACGGTGCTAGTCTCTGACTGGTTTACTGTTTTCACACCATGCTGCTTAAGAGAGGGAAATAGGTTAATCACTCAAATTTAGGCAAATGAGGGTGGCTGCGTTTTGGGCTTTGACTGAAGTTTCTTTCAGACATTGGTCAGTAAATAGTAAGCTCTTTTACAAGACCTGAAATTCAAATTAAACCCTGCGTGCAGGCATGCGCTCTTATTGAAAATGGGTCAAAATGATTCTTTGAATCTTATTACAGCTGTGTAAGTGAACAGAGTTAGAACCTTGTGTGGAGCTCCAGCCTGAAGTGGGTTCAACCAGTAATGTAAGAAAGCATAAGCATTTAGACTAGGTTTTATCCCAAGGTTTAATAGATATAGATAGTCTTGGAAAATGTAAAAAGAGTTTAATTTCCCCTAACAGTAGTTTTGAAAGAACTTGATTGTTTTACATATTTAAGTATGAATGCATGGTAAAGGTTATTAATGAAATAAGAGAAATGTCACATTTATGTTACATTGTAAATTATAGCTCAATTTTCCTTAAAGTGTATCTGATGGTCAACTGTCACAAGATGGAGACCGAGACGCAGATGAAGGTAGAGATGTTTTCTAAAAAAACGGTAAGCAAACAATTGAATGTTCAGTTAAACTCAGAATCTTCAGGACAGGATCAGGTCAGGCATTCAGCAAACATGACAAACTCGGTGAGGCAGTAACACAAGAACTGTATTACTGCCTCACCTATTTTAAAATAACAGGGAAATCTTAGTTGAGCAACACCTATACAAAGGCTCGGTGAGCAGTGTGTATCTGTGTGTGTGTGTGTGTGTGTGTGTGTGTGTCTGTATCTGTGTGTGTGGGTGTGTGTCTGTGTCTGTGTGTGTGTCTGTGTGTGTGTGTGTCTGTGTGTGTGTGTATCTGTGTGTGTCTGTGTATATCTGTGTGTGTGAATAGTGAATAGTGAAATGACATACAGCTAAGTACGGTGACCCATACTGAGAATTCGTTCTCTGCATTTAACCCATCCAAAGTGCACACACACAGCAGTGAACACACACACCGTGAACACACACCCGGAGCAGTGACCATTTATACTGCGGCGCCCGGGGAGCAGTTGGGGCGGATTTGGTGCCTTGTGGTGCGGTGTGCGGTGTGTGTGTGTGTGTGTGTGTGTGTGTGTGTGTGTGTGTGTGTGTGTGTGTGTGTGTGTGTGTGTGTGTGTGTGTGTGTGTGTGTGTGTGTGTGTGTGTGTGTGTGTGTGATCAAACATCCGGTGACTATGGATGTGAGACTCCTGTGTGGCCTTGTTTGTACACTGCAATGCATGTTGGCAATTGATTCGAAAGTCTCAGTAGACCTGACAGTATTAGAAACACTTTAATAATTTAGAAAGACTTTAATAATTAAATAATGATATGCAACTTTCAGGCTGTGATTTTGGCCAAGCTGCTTTTTGTCTTTTGCTGGTGCTGTAGAATATATGTGCGGTAAAGGGGATATGTGTGCTCTGATTGACATTAATCAACAGTTTGTCACAATAATGGCTCTGGCTAGTTTGCACATCATGGTTTGAGAACTTAAATAAGGACTAAAACATGATTGGGCATGTGGTTATAGGAACATAATCCATTACAGGGTGGTGTCATGAGGCCTGATGTGACATTGCCAAAGGTTTTTAACCCTTTCGAGTTGTGGTTTGTACATGAGCTGAGTAATTTCCTGTTATCATGTAAGTTATAACAGCTATAAAAAAAAAGCCTCATTTTCTCTTCTTTTCTGTCCTTTCTGTGGTGGGAAAACCAGCTAGACTTTCAATAACAAAATAACTGTATGCAACCTAATAGACAGTATGACATATCAGTGTGGTTTTGTATTCTAATGTACCACCAGTGAAAAGAATGAATCAGAGTACAGTGATTTCTCATAAAGAAGAAAACAGAAGCTAGCTGAATTATTTAGCCAAAACAACTTTCTAATCCTTGCTTCCATAATTGAATATGTACTGTATTACACGGTTTTGCGGTACTACGGTTTTAATACCTGTCCTTGTCTGGGCTTAGTAGTACTAGCCTTGATTTGACCCACTGCACTAATACAGATTTCCCAGCCTCCCATAAGTGGTCAGTGTGATTTGTAGTTCTAAGTGTAACAGCTTGCCAAGTTCAACCTCAGTCCTCCTTATCCCTTCTCACAGTGGCAGAGCACATGCATTTCCCGTTCCCTCAATCCACTATGACGAAACCAGACATGCGTGCATGTGTCTCTGTGTGCGTTTGGGTGTGTGTGTGTGGCTGTTTATGACGCACATGTTAGCCTCAGGGCTGCCAGTGCAGGGATGGCTGGTCATGGGAAAGCCACTGGGTTGGATGTGCAAGTGAAGGATGGGTGTGGATTGAGGGGTTCGAGTCGACGGGTTTACCACGTGCCCAGCTGTACAACACACCCTGTGGCTCACAAAAACCCATCTGACCTTTGCATGTGTATAGACTAGGCTATATGATGCATTTATACTATATATTTAAAAGTTGGGCTGTGAGCTAATGGTCATGATATGAAGCACATGTGAAGTGAAGGCACTCTGAAGCACGTTGCGGTCTCAGAATTAAAGTCAGCTTTGGCTTTCATTCTTAAATGTATCCTAATGTTTAAAGCGAGCCAGGCAGATTTTATAGATTGTATTATATTTCAGGGGGACTTTTTCTCCCTGTTTTTGTTCTTCTGCTCTTCCTGTATTTCTGACTGTACATTTATCATCAGACTGAGTTTAATACAGGTCATATTTTTAGCATCTGAGTCTGCCTTATCGTACTGATTCGTCAGTCACCACATGCTGAAATAAGCATTTTCTGCTCACACTACACAGTCCTGCATAAATTTTCCACACGGTTTATTTTGTGTTTCTCACTTCCTCCTAAGGAAATATTTTCAACTGGACTGCATTCATAATAGTGACCAAAATATATCAAATGCCCAGCATCTGGATAAAAGTGCTCTCACCATACCTAGCATGTGAACGAATACTTGAATGTACAGTATGAGTGCACATGCTTGGGAGGATGGTCAATCGTTTACTTTAATTTAAAAATAAATCCATTCCTTTATCCCAGTTTGATCCTTTTTTAATACCTACTGAACGAGAGTTCCCAGGAAAAAGGGATGGATTTCGAATCATGTGGAAAAGAAGAATCCCCAAAGCCTTCTATCTTACTTAGAGCTAAACATCATTTATAAATCGGAGACAAGCTTGAGCTCTTCTTATTGTTTTGTTCAAACTATGCTTTATATCCCCTGCAGCTTGTAAGAAAGTAGAGGTAGACATGGATGTTATTCTAGATGCAATCATCTGCCATTCAGTTCAGCCTCGCATTCATGATTTTATTAGCGCTCGAGTGAGAATCAGGAGAACTGCAGAGTTCCTAAGAGGAGTAGCTGGTCTCCATCATGGGAAAGGATAAAAACAGGATGTTTTTTAATTAAATCTGTTTTAATACTTTACTGTAGTCAGTTAAATGTTGAGATCAGTTTTTTTTCTAAAGCCTTTAGCAGGTTTCATTAAAGTCAAACCGTTCCAGCTAAACCAGTTGTGTGCGGTTTATTCAGCGGTTTAGTCTATAATCATCATCTGCACAAAAGCCATAATAACTGAATATTTGCAGTTCATTAATTGATCAATTAGATTAATTACTGTTCATTATTTATTATTTTTTTGTAAATGTAGCTGGAGCCTATTTAAGGTAAATACCATTGACCATTTAAGACATTTGCACAGAAAACTGAGACAACCAATGAACACAACAAACAGATAACACATCATGTTTATTAAACACATTTATTTTTCTGAAGATTCTTTTCAAAGGTTATAGTTTGAAGAACTCTAGCAGCGTTTTAAATGATTATCTTACAGCCTTAATCTATTGCATGAGATTGCATGAATCTATTGCCTGTATAACTAATAACTTTAATGAGAAGAAGAAGGGATGATGTGGGAGTAGACTGCGCACTGTGTTCACAATCCCTGAGGGAATCTTGTAAAGAAAATTGCAGCTAGAATTCAAAGTTCTTCCTCTCCTTATCTCTAATAGAGTGTAAGTCAACATGAAGTTGTGACTTCTTACTCTAATGGCACACTGGCTCGCTTCGTTAACCGGTAATAACTTCATACCTAAAAACTAGTGCTATCGGCTTTGCACCATCATGGAACCGATGATAAGGTTTTAGGGCATTGTATTTATAAATGCATGGTATCTGATTCAGCGCCATCTTGGGCTGTGCCTTTTATGCCATTCCTATCTTGCTTGCTTGAATGAGAAATAATTAGACCTTAAGTACGGGTGTTCCTCTTCACCAGCAGTTTTATTTCCATAGTGTTTTTCTCATATCTGATTGTGGTTTCTATGTGTAGGTGAACTCTCCTTGCCAGCCCACTTCAGCCCATATGCAGAGGGTCACGCTCCAGGCTCGGAGGGCAGACAGGGAACGTGTGTTCAGATGGAGGTCCGGACGCTGGAGCAGGCTTTGCTGGCCACATGTGTGGGAAGCATCTCAGAGCTCAGTGAGTACGACTTCCCTAACCTACAAGAAGACAAGAATACAATACATAAATCCTCAAAAAATTCCTACGCAAGATCCACATATGAAGTTCTGGTGTTATTGTGGATTCATATTTTGTTCATCAGTAGCTATGTTAAAGGAATCTTACCCAAGCATGACGTAGAAATCCATCCATGTTTCTTTTTAGATTCTTTAACATGGTAAACTATTATAATTGATCCTATAAAATACTTTCCAAAATGTTTAAAAATGATTGCTTTTCATTAAAATGAATCAGTGTAGGTTGTGTATAAGGTCCATTTTAAGCCAACCCAGACTTTCAAAACCTCTTTATTATAGTCCTAGGTATTTTAAATAGTTTTTAATTGTTGTATAATGTAATGTCTATTTATTCCCTCATACTGTATGTTTGTGAGATTTCCTGCTTTGCTGCTATAACAGTCTCTACTCATCTAGGAAGGTTTTGTACTAGATTTTGGATCATGGCTGATGATTTGAGAGTGTAAGAGTTAGGGCACTGATGTGAAAAAAGAAGTCCTGGTGCACAGCTGTCATTTCAGTTCATCTCAAAGATGTTCAATGTAGTTCATGTCAGGGTTCTGTGCTCTTAGCCTTTGTCAGGCTGGAATTGGTTTGGACTAACTCCAGAAGAAAGAAACACTTAATGCTATATAGACAGTTGTGTGCTACAAACAAGACCCACATATACTGTAGATGTAATAATTTTGAGTCCACATACTTTTGGTCATACAATGTATAAAGATATGTTTAACGTTTATTTTATGCATTAAAATCTTTATGTTCAAGGTGCCAACAATTCTTCAATTAAATGCATTTTAGATGAACTAATCTCTAAAATAAGGCATAAAGTCAACTATCAAATATCTGCTATAAAGCTCTGATCAGTGCACATTTCTAATTAGGGAACGCTTTTTTAAGTGAAACATATGAGTTGAAGCTAACTGAGAGATTTTCTTATCAAATGAAAAAACACAAATATGCAGTTCGCACATCATTTTCATTTAGTGAAGAATGATGCAGTTTTAAAGGAGAAATATGAGTTGACTAAATGAAACAATCAGTTTTTCCATTTTCTGATCATTTCTGAAAGGAGAGCATCAAGCAATGAAGAATAAAGAAATATATTTAGTCTTGTTTTATTTACGATCATCATGTGCTGTTTATTAGCACGTTAACAGCTATTTTTCTGAATGGTCTTTTTAAAAAGCTTCTTTGTGTCATTAGTATTGTTTCTCATGCTTGACTTGTTCTACTCTAAAACATGTGGCTGAGCTGATGTTGGCTGGGTGTTTATTTACCAGCCCACCGCTCAGGGTCAGGGCAGCGTGTGCTCCTGGTTGCTGCTCGGTCCAGCCCTCAGGCAGCTGAAACACTCCATCAGTTGTGCTCCTGCTACAAGAGCATCTTCTGTTTGGTCCCGAGGAAGGAAAAGTGCCTCCTTTGTGCCTTGTGTTTGTGACAAACTTGCAAAATTAACACCACACCCAATGCCCATGAGGGCTGAAAAGCAGGTCTTTGTGGTAGATCTATCAGAGATCATTCATCCGTGTTCGTTTTGATATGGTAATTAAGGAGTAAGTGCAGAGAGGCACAACCTCAAGGCAGATGGGTTTCCAGTTATAGAGCACCACTTTTATTTGAAGCCTGGCCAAAGTTTGGCCTCCTTAAAACACCACGAAATCCTGGAACTCAATCTCTATAAAGACAATATCAGTCCCTGTTTATTAGATCAGTGTCATGCTGCTGTGGCTTGCTTCCTCTGTTCGGTGTGATGTTTTCTCCATGTGGTAACTGCTTTTTCTTCTGGCTTCTGATTTTTTAATGCTGAACCCAGATGATAAGGAGAGGATATCTGGCTTCCTCTGTTTATCTTCTGCTCATCCTTTTTATGGGAATAAAACAAGCATGGATTTCTACACAAACATAGCTGGCAGTATTGATTTAGGATTCCGTAGCGTTATATATTTGGTCACATTCCCACCTGTACCATGAGTCAATGATAACCACTGTAATGGATACGCATTTGTAATACTTTTTTAGATTGCGAAGGTTTGCTGATGTTACCTGATGAAATAAATGAGCTGCTTTGGCATTATATTAGAAGAACAGGTTTAACAACATGTTACACTTACAGTACTGTATATTTACAGCATGCTTACACTTACAGTATATGCACAAACTATATAGATTCTGTATAGAGAGCTTTGTTTCACTGAGATTTGATAGATGGTTTGAAATTTGTGTTTGAGGATTAGAGTGAGGACTAACTTCACTTCTGTGTCAGTATTGGCAAGGTTTCAGAATTAACCTGTTTTTCCAAGAGCCATCGTTTTCAACAACAATTAAAAAATACACCCAATGACTATTTGCTTGTTCTATTAGACTATGTGGAGTTTCTTTTAACTCTGAGAAAAATGTTTCTCAAATATTCTTGATTAGTGCTTCTAGATTTATAAAAGGACCTTTTTTTTAATGGAAACTCCTGGAGCTCATCCTTGAGAGACAAGCCAAAAAGAGTGTAGGTGGAGAAAATGGACTCATTCAGAAGCACATTTTTTATCCGTCTCTGAAAGATTATAGAGCCTTTTAAATGCCTGTTTTCCAAATCATTTGTGGGAACATTTAGTACATAGCAATGTTAACATTTAGGGTTGTTTTTTCACCCATAACAAGGGACTTATTATTATTTTAGGGTCAGGACACAGTTTACTCACAAGCACACATTTGGTAACCAACCTTCTGTTTTGATGTTTTTAGGTGACCTGGTATCCCGTGCCATGCGGCACATGCAGCGTCTGCTCTCAGGGGGATGTGTCCTCAGTCCTGGGCGTCCCAGCCACAAGCAGCAACTCTCCTGGTCTCCTGATGCCCTGCACACACTTTACTATTTCCTGCGCAGTCCACAGATGGAGTCAATGGAGAACCCGAACTTGGAGCCACCCAGGATGGCCCTGAGCAAAGAGAGGTGTGTTACAGTACAGCAAGTAACCTGAAGAGCAGAAAAACACTTCTGCTTATGAATGAATGAATGAATGAATGAGTGAATGAATGGATGAGTGAATGAATGGATGAATTGATGAAATAAATAATGAGCTACTTGTACATTTTTTCCAGTTGATTTCTTTATGGAATTAGATCTGCCAATAAAACTTTTTTGTTTTTAACCTTTTCCGATCACGTTTTTTTAAGTATACTGCTTTCTGTTTTTATAGAAATTCCATTCCTGTGAGAATATTGTAATGGCATCTTTTTGTGTCACAGAATGAGCATGTGGAAACGTCTGTGTTTATTCTTGCTGGTGAAAGCCAATGACTTTAGCAGGTGCAATCTATCAGACTGAATTTCAGTACACCATGGTAGCTGCTTTGCTGGCTGGCTTTAGGAAGAAAAAGAAACCATAGATCTTTGATGAAATGCAAAATCAACACGGCGATTCACATTTTTCTGACAATCATGTCATTTTGGCTTAGTTACATAGCAGCAGTTACTTGGTGAGCACCAAAATAAGAAGAGCACTGTAAGATATTTATGGTTGAATGAGCAGACCAAGGTTACTCTATAAGAAATACGGAGAGCTAAATAAATAGAAGAATGTGTTCTTCATATAGGCCGTTCCCTTTACTGCCCCCTCTGATGGAGTGGATGCGTGTTGCGATGGTCCACGCAGAGCATCGGCGGAGTTTATTAGTGGACAGCGATGATGTGCGACAGACAGCCAGGCTGCTGCTGCCTGGACTGGACTGTGAACCCAGACAGCTTAAGTATGAAATATTCGTCACCTGTAAATGTTTTTTTCCCCACAATATTTAAATATTCACACTTCATTTGATTTGTTTAACTTTTTTAGGCCAGAGTGCTGTTTCAGCTCCTTTAAGCGTTTGGACTCAAAGTCTGCATTAGACAAGTTTAACCTGGACCTGGGTTTCCGTATGCTCAACTGCGGACGCACAGATCTGATTGGTCATGCCATCCAGCTGCTTGGTCCTGATGGAGTAGATACCATGGATGATCAGGTTGGAACTAACTATGTAAAGAACAAACTTTACAATCCTCTCACAAACAGCTTTTTTAACTTCCCAATCTGCAGCCTTAATGAAACTATTAGGGTTAGTTTCCTAAAATATAGGGAAAGTAAAATAATTCAAAGTTTAATAACAAAAACAAAACTTATATTAATTATTATATGAAATTATATAAATTATTTCAACTGGTCTATTGTATTAAGAGAAACTCAACAATATCAAAAAAGTAAAAAAATAAAACTACAATTCAGCAATGTTTACCTTTAAGAGATGATTGTAAGTAAAGCCTTTTTTTTTAGAAAGCTAGAAATTCTAAACTATTAATGAACTCTATTGAGTGGGATTTTTAAAAAAGGCTATTGATTTTAGAATACATGAATACATTTGACTAACCCTGTGTGTGTGTGTGTGTGTGTGTGTGTGTGTGTGTGTGTGTGTGTGTGTGTGTGTGTGTGTGTGTGTGTGTGTGTGTGTGTGTGTGTGTGTGTGTGTTTAGGGCATGACTCCTCTGATGTATGCCTGCTCAGCGGGAGATGAAGCTCTGGTCCACATGCTCATTCATGCCGGCGCTAATATGGATATAGGGGTAAAGAATGATTCTTACTGTAGAGAGTACTTACTGTATTGACATCACATGGTTACTCATAAGAACAGAACATTGTATACATTACTTTATTTAAAAAGTCTTTCTTCTTGCCCTTCACTGCAGGTTCCTAGCTGCTCGCCTAAACACCCATCTGTTCACCCTGACAGTCGCCACTGGGTGGCACTAACCTTTGCCGTGCTGTACGGACATTTATCAGTGGTACAGGTGAGCTGTAGATCCTCATGTGTTCAAAATATACTCTTTATACGTTCATTTTTAGTGAAAGAAAAGTTGATCATGTTCATTATGAATTTCAGCTCCTGTTGGATATGGGGGCAGACGTGGAGGGCCATGCTCACAAGAGCGGGCACCAGGGCTCAGCTGAGACACCACTCCAACTGGCATCAGCTGCAGGTGTGAAACGCCTCACTTAGAGCATTCATATTTGGCTAAAAATGTCTCATTGCTTTTCAGTGCAATTTATTTCTTCTGCATATGTTTAGGGAACTATGAGATGGTCAGCCTGCTCTTGTCCCGTGGTGCTGACCCCATGTTCCGTGTGCACAGCGGGAGTTCGCTCACATCACTGTATGAGGATATGAACTGCTTCAGTCAAGCTGCAGCACATGGCCACAGGTAGTATTTGGAATTCATAGTATTTTGAGTCTAAGCTTACCCTGCATTCACCCATACACACTAGCAACAGGCTTGGTATATAAAGCTCTGCTGTTTCTCATGCTATTCTCTGCTATAGGAACGTGCTGAGGAAGTTACTGAGCCAGCCCCAGCGGCTGCAGGAGGATGTGCTTTCTCTGGAGGAGATTCTGGCTGAAGGTGTGGAAGAGGTCCAGAGGCCAGAGCATCACTCTGTATCCACTCCTGGTGCCGGGGTAGTCCTGCCCCTCACCAAGGCTCGAATCCGAGCTCTGCAGGAGGCCAGCCTTCACAGCGCAGAGCACGGTTACCTGGATGTCACCATGGAGCTCAGAGCACTCGGTATGTTGAGGAAACTGTCTACATACAGACAGGCAGAGGGGGGAAAGGCATTAAGAATGTTGGATAGAGAAGTAGACACAGACAAATAGATATTAGGCAGGAAGACTGGTAGTGAGACTGGTGGACATAAAGGCAAATAGGTAGAAATGTAGACAGACTGGTAGATATATAGACAAATGGGTAGACAGGTCTACAAGATAGACTGATTTTTAGTCAGGCAGACAGACAATAATTAGGCATGCAGGGAATAAATATGGATAGAGACAAACATACATAAATGTAAACAGACAAGTGATAAATGGATAGATTAGACAGGAAAAAGGATAGCCCACTATGATAAGCAGCTAGACAGACAAAAAACACACAGATGGACATACTGTAAAGATAAACAGAAATACAAACAGACAGTGTTAGAGTAAAGAGGTTAACTATACCAGACTACTTCATACATAACACGTGTATGGTATTTAAAATTATTTTTATCTGCTTTTCGACTTTTTTATTCTGTAGTTTTGACATCTGTGTGTGTGTGTGTGTGTGTGTGTGTTTGTGTGTGTGTGTCTGTTGCAGGTGTGCCATGGAGGCTACACATGTGGCTGGAGTCTCTGCACACTGCACAGCTTCAGTCCAGAACGGAGTTAACTCTCTCCCTCATGAACGACTTCAGCTCTCTGTGGGAGGAGAAACACTGTGAGGAGCTGATCTCTGATGGCCTTCCACTGCTCTTCTCCATCATCACAACCACCAAGGTATACAAATCCAACAAACAAACAACCCTTAAGTCTTTAACCCTAAGTCTGTTTATGACCTAAATCACACTTCTGGTAGAAAGGGTTTACAGATAATCTGGTAAACACAATCCTAGGCTTCACAGGAACAATAGCTCTTTTTTCCTCTTCAATCAAACACTGTTTAGAATAATGAACTTTGCCAGCCTTAAGTTTCCAAATATTTGTTTTCCCTCCAGAATAAGGAGATCCGTGAGAAGCTGGGTTGTGTGTTCAGCCACTGCTTCGGTTCTGCTCCTCTGCCTCCTATTCCTGAACTGAGGAATACATCAGCAGCTCAGCTGGGTAAGACACTACACCTCACCCTCACAGTTTTAGTCTTCCTGCATGTGATCCAACATCATTCAATGACGTTGCCTTTAAAATATTACACAGAGGATTAAACACCTGTAAACAACATGACACGCAAAAGAGCTGTTACAGAAAAACAGTCAATGACTGGGTGACATGATGCGCCCCATTTTCTTTTTCTTTTTTATTTCTCAATTTGTCACTGAATACATTTTTATAGTAAGTAAGAAATGCATCGTTAAAGATTTTATCAGTTTCTAGTTATGGTTTTTGATGTGTAACTTCCATGAAACATAGTAGTTCCTATTATCACTTGTGTTATAGCAGCTATAAACAGTCATTCTCTTTACATGTTGAAATCCTCCGACTGGTACAAAGTTCTCACATTGAAAACAATCTCTTCTCATAGAAACCTCACAAGAAAGGAACAATTACACAGCATTTTTTTAAATCAGTTTTATGTTGGAGCATCTGGCATACATGTCCCTGTGTCAGCCGACTATAGAAATAATAGCATAGAACGAGCACAATAATACAGTATGCATATTTATGGCAAATGCCCTTAAATGCCCAGAGCCACTTACATTTATCTCATTTACACAGTTGAGAAACTGAAGGTTAAGGGCCTTGTTTAGGGTTCCAGGAGTGGCAGCTTGGTGGCCTGGGATTTGAACTAAAAACCTTCCAAGCAGTAGTCCACCACCTTAAACACTGAGCTACCACTTAATAGTTACAGCTGCTCTCATAGAACATTAGTCAGCACTTTCTGACCATAGGTTTTTCCCAATAATGCAGCTCCCTTTAATGATGTTAACTCGAATTTTTTGTTCTCCGCAGAAGTATAAAATATGAAGCATTAGGATAGCTTATAGCTCCTGAGGAATACTGCATCAAGGCTTCTGAGAGAAAAGACTTAGGAGAAAATTTATTTCGATTCCAATTTATTTGTATAGCGCGTTTCACAATTCACATTGTCTCAAATAGCTTTACTTAAGTATTGGCACATCATAAAAATGTAAATTTTAAAATTTAAAATTGTTGTTGTTTATCTAGTACTATAAATGATCTTTGTTATCATCGCTCTGCTGTTGCTTCAGTTCAGGACTGACTTTAAGATGTTATTATTAGTTCTGAAGGCGCTATATAACCAGACTCCACATTATATTCTACATGTCTTAAGCAGTTATACTTCGTTTAGTCCTCTGAGGTCAAAAAAATCAAATGTTATTGGCTGACCTTTCTGTCTGTGCGAAAGTCTCTGGCATTCTCTGCATTTGCTCTTAAATTATGGTATAGTTTGGGAACTGAATTAAAGGGAACATTTAGTACGGGAGATATTTGTTCTGCTAATGATTGCATTTGTTCTGATTTTTCAGGGTTTTGTGGATCACTTTGTTTTTAAATGTGCTACATAAATAAAATTTAGTTTAGGCTTGAATCATTTCCATTATTTGCCACTGAAGTTTGTAAATATCACAAATCTCAAGCTACATGTCTCCCTGTCTAACAGATATCCATTTCTTGAATAACTCTGAGATGTCAGACGTGACGTTCCTGGTGGAAGGCAGGCTGTTCTATGCGCACCGAGTGCTCCTCATGTCTGCATCACAGAGGTAGGACTAAAACACAGACGAAAACAATCTCAGCTTTACACCAATACCTGCTAGCAATAATGATATTATTTACTCAAAATCTGCTCATTTCCCAACTAAGGTTCAAAGATTTGCTCAGCATTAAGGAATCAAATGGCACAGATCATATCATCGAGATCACAGACATCAAACACAGCACTTTTCAGGTGACACAACAAGCAAAATGCAGCCCGGACAATAAACAAAACAGCGTTACTGTAAATACAGAATTCCGTGTTTACTAAAGACTGAAATTTGGTATTTCAGATGCTGATGTCTCACCTGTATGGTGGAGGAGCAGAGAACTCAGATGCAGCCATCTCTGATATGTTAGAGGTGAGAGAACATTCGGCATACAAAATCGATCGAAGCTACATGTGGAGAACCGGAGATTCACATGAATCGCTGAAAGTGTAAAATTATTGTATACCACAATGTTGTTAAACTGGGCAGATGGTGCTGATCATTTTTCTTAATGGTATATAATGGAATATGTATGAAAATAATTATATACCTCAGCACTGTATTCTTGATTCTGATTGGTCAGATGCAAGGTTTATATTAAAGCATTCATTCTTGCAATTGTTTTTATATTAACAGCTCATTCACAAGGAACTGTATGGCAGATACTCTACATGAACAGGCTTAAAAACAATTGTTGATGGTGCAATTTATTTCATATTTTTCAGAAGAACAGTCAAAGTTAAAGTAAAGCTACTGTATGATGTTTCTGAGACAGGGACGTTTTCAGGATAGATGGCTTCAAACTTTGCAATTTCTCAGCATTATAATTTTGCTGATGAAGCTGATGAGGGAACAAGTGTTTATATCAGTACAAGTGATATCAGGACCTTGTTTTGTGGATGTTCCTCAATATTAAACTGGGGAACGTAAAAAGGTCATCAATCAGATTCCGCAATATTGAGAGTGTTTCTGTTCTTCAATCTAAGAAAAAAAATTGTAGAAACAGATTTTTTTTTGTTAATAACATTATAACTGAACAGGACTTTAGTGTACCATGCAGAATAAACCAAAATTAGTGTACAGCATGTAATGTAGCACTTCCATAAGTAGCTGCCAAATTTTATTGCTTCTGATTAGCAGAAGGTTAAATTAAAGCTTGTGTTACAACTACATCTCATTTAATTTTCATTACTCAGCATTATTACTACTCAGAATTTTAAAGACACATAAAAAAGATGAAGTAGTGATTGCATCTGTTTCATTCCCAGCTCCTGCCAGTGGCTGACTCCTTCCAGCTCGGTGCTCTGAAAAGGGTGTGTGAGCTCCACTGTGCTGAGCACATGACCATCCAAAATGCTGTTTCCATCTACCATGCAGCTGTGGTGAGAAAACTTACCTCAAACCATGAACTGCTAGTTAAACCTCGCTGACTCAACATTAATGACATTTTTGCTTGGCATTTATTGTTTCTCTGTACCAGGCGAGTGATGCGGTGGAGCTGGCTGCCTTCTGCCAAAACTTCTTCCTGCAGAACATGTTCTTCATGCTGCAGATACAAGATTTTGAAGAACTGCTGCTGGGCCCCAAGTGCAGCAATGTTCTGAAAGACCTGCAAGATGTGCTTATCTCCAGGCTTCGCTCCCTCAGTAGCTCAGGGTGAAAGGAATGGGATAATATGACACATGGACAGTCAGGCCGTCTCTTACCTAACATTACATAATAGAGCTGAATCGATCAACTTACTAGAATTGCATTTTGGGCATTAGAGCTCAAATATACAAGGGTTTGTGGACATTTAACATTTAGCTATGATGTTGAAGCACTGCAGGACAGAGTGCTAAAAGTCATTATAGTAAATTCCTACAGAAGTAAGCGTTAACGTATGCGATTGAACACAAACAAGAAGAAAACTGATTCTCCATACAGCAGCGCCCTCTAGTGGACAAAATGTGAATTACATACTTTGTGATTAAAATACAGGACGTCTGAATAGTCAGAAAGCAGTTAGAGTAAAATGACATATATTAAATTTTGTATTTATTATTAACAACATATATTCTCAATATTTCCTATTGGGCCCTGACTTTCACACCCCTGTATTATAACCTGTACATTTTTTGTAGCATTCTATAATGTAAATATCTTGTTTTTATTAAATTACACAATTGTTACGCTGGTAAATTTTGACCATTTGTAAAGACTAATTTATTGGCTATTATTATTATTATTATTATTATTATTGTTGTTGTTGTTGTTGTTGTTGTTGTTATTATTATTATTATTATTGTTATTATTATTATTATTATTATTATTATTATTATTATTATGCTTTTTCTTTCTTTCTTTAGTTATTAACATGTTATAACTACACACAATGTAGTTGTACATACAATGTTATACATAGGCAGTGGAAGGCATGGGAACTGACAAAAGTCTTAGAAAAAAGTTCTAGCATTTTCTTTGGTTTGTCTCTGTGGGAGTTTTATGTAGAAGAGGCTTTGTCTTTCAGAAGCTAGAACTGTTTAGCATCCTATAAACTCGTGAGAAATCCTTTTTTTTGGGGGGGGTGTTAGTCTTAATTTAAGCTCTTTATTTTTCATTTTGTTATTAATATATTCTTCTTGAATCATATTAAGCTGTAACAACAGTGACACTATTAGGAACTATTGCAGCAGTAGAGAATGTAAATCTGGACTGAACAAGAAGTTCTGTGTGTTTAATGAAGTCTTTGACTGGACGAGTGACAGTTTCAGTCCCAGGACTGCGATTGTTTAGCTCAGCTCCATGTTTGGACACTATCCTGCCTCACCTTAATCACGTTGACCGCATAAAAGCATCTGCCGAATATCATTTAAAAGCTTCAAGCAATAAACAAGATTTCACATCCAAGCTGATCTGTAGATTCATGACTGATGCACAAATCCAAAGAATCCAATGGATTTATTTCTGTTTTGCACTGAATTCATTCACAGTAGTTACAAGGGGATACATTGTTGGGTTTTTTTTACCTGCTCATATTGAATCAATATGTATTCCAGCTTATCTTCTCACTCAAAGTAGAAAATAGGAAGGATAAGAATAGGTATTGCTTAGTTTATTTCTCTTTATCTGAATTCTGCCGTGTTGTGGATATGCACCTGCAACAAGGTGGGTTATGACATCAGCACACCCTCTCAGCGAAAACCATACACAACCAAAAAATACTAAAGTACAAGCAGGGAGTGAGATGTGAACGCTAGAAAACATAAAACAAAAATAAAATAAAAAAGTGAAGGAAAAAAAAAACAATTCAGTCGTCTGATAAAAAATGGGGAAAATGAGTTAGGGCAGAAGAAAGGGCAAATTGAACATATACATCATCATCATGCAGAGAAAAGCTGGATGTCTGACATGCAAATGGCAAATACGAGACCACAGCCATGAGCAGGACGACCCCCTTGGTGCCTTAAGAAACTCATTGGCAAATTTATCTATTTACATAACATGGTTCAAGTGTTTCGACCTGTTTGTACACACACTATGAGATTTAAAAAGTGACAAATAGCAAGAGTTCATAATGTTATACCCGCCCCATCCCGCGTAGAGGCTAGTCTACATTCTTAAATTACTGGTAAATAATTTAACATATACTACAAGCTCTTTTTCTGCTCAAAGCCAGAAAAGAAAGAGTGCTTCGTTCACAAAATTCAGATGAGTCCTAACAAACAACAAAGGACAAGAAACAAAAATGCAAACAATTTGACAAATAGCTCTGATACGAACACTAAACTACCCAAATTTTGGTTTATAAATAGTCCCAGCTGCATAAATTAACAAACGATGAAAACAAGAACAAATAAATCACAATGATAAATAAGCTATAAAATTATACACAATTATGGCCAAAGTTCTCTGAATCCTGCAGATGCTTCTCCAAAAAAGTTTTCTCAAAAATGCAAAATTGACATCAAAAGTAATTCATTATGCATCATTTCGTTCAAAGTTGACAAAATATTTCATCACTACATGGAGAGAAGAAAAAAAAAATAGCAACACAATCAGTCCAAGCAGAGTCACAACTAGACGAGGTTTACGTAATGAACGTGTACAGGCTGTACATCAGAATAGAGCATTTAGTGAAACATTTCCCCTTTCGCATCCCATCCCAAAGCACCCCGGAATAGGCTCGGACATATTATTTTCTCAATAAGATTTGAAAATCTTGTACAGCAATGACACAGAGTTCATAAAATAGTTCAATTCTGTCATTCATAAAGAAACACTACATCGAAAAAGAATTACAATCCAACAAGAGTCTGTGTGGGCTGCTCCTCCAACGCCGTATTAACCACTTCCCTGGCTGCTTCTTCCTCCCCATGGAGTGTGTGTGAGTGTGTGTGTGTGTGTTTGTAGGGATAAACAAGAACCAATTGATTACATTAGAGTTAAAAGAATATGAAATAAGAACATTTGTAGATGTCAAATTTTTCAGAAGGCTGCGGCTCTGAGTAAGAGGGAAGAAGCTGAAAGGTGAATGAATCTCGGTGGTTTCTCTGAGTCGGTGTTGAGGAACATCCATCTGTAGCTTGTACTTGCTGTGTAATGTGCCTTCCATCATCAACATACTGTACACGAAGCTCATGCGAGAGCAGCAGTCGGGTTCTAACACGTTTTCTGGATAATTCCTGGCAGCAGAAATGTGCAAAAGGCATCACAATAATGGAACAGAAGAACAGGAAAAACATGAAATGCAATGCAAGAGAGTAATAAGACATTCTGGGAAATAAAATACAGGACATCCAGGGTGTGCCTCGTGTCCACCTTCAGGCTGCAGGAATCATCCCGAGGTACAAAAGTTTATTGAGGGTTTTATTGAGTCAAAAGCTTTGTTGAGATTTATTCATAAATTAATAAGTGGACTAGAAAAATCTAGTCATCTACTAACACTCCTGGGTTTAAGGCTGCTCCTGTGTCCCGACTGAAGGTGCCACCTTGGTTTTGTCTTTGCTCTTGGAGGCATTAGAGTCGGACTCGTGTTTCTTGGAGCTGGCGCCCTGCTTGGGCGTGCCGGGGGGCTGCGACACCTGCCCAGACTTCTCGTCTGAAAAGAGCTGTTTAATTACGTCAAAGAAGCTAGTCAACGGGCTGCCTGGGTACACACCGGGAAGAGAAGAACGAGAGAGAGATAGAGAGATAGAGAGAGAGAGAGAGAGAGAGATAGATAGATAGATAGATAGATAGATAGATAGATAGACAGATAGATATAGAGAGAGAGAGAAAGAGAGAGAGAGGGAACAAACAAATGAACAATGTGGATCACAAGGAGGACACAATGAGAATGAGGTTACAAGATAAATGAGAAATGTTAAGCCTTCTCAAAATCTCTCTCACTCTCAAATATTCACACACACACACACACACACACACACACACACACACACACACACACACACACACACACACACACACACACATTCATTTACACACACACTGTCTCTCCCTCCCTTTCACACACACACACACTCAACACTACACAAAACTATAATATGTCATGAGGCTTTAAACAGTCCCACATTTGATCTTGTCTGGATGGAATGAATAAAAATGGCATTGTAACTCTTCATGTTGACATTTAGGACTCAGTTAGCAGTGTTATCAGTGCAGGCTTCTCTTTTGTTTTATTCTGGGGTATTTTTCATGAACATGCAGAATTCTGCCTGCACTTTAAACCAGCACGGCACAGATTTTCAGCCTGCTCTCTAACCAGTGCATCTCTACTCTACTGTATACCTGTACAACACAAGACGTTTTCACTGAAAAAGAAAAATAAGGAATGGAGAATCAAAATTCACTCATTTGTGCATAAATTGTACATCAGCGTTATATCCTGGACAGAGTCACGGTGCTTGTGCTCATGCAGACTGGAGGTCAGTTTAAGTGAGAATTCACACTGGTGGTTTAGTCTGAAACTGAGCTTGACTTTGCATGAAAAACTGGTAATGTAAAATCTGTCATGTGGAGCAGGAAGCGCACCTGCTGTGATTGCTGTGAATGTTGTTAACGTAACACGTACCCGTGACTGCTCTTGTTTAGGTAGTAAATTAACCTGTGTAACATGTGTTGTAGACATTATTAGTTTCCACACGCCAGAAGTGAGAAGACTTGATGCTCATAATAGAACCAAGCAATTAATCAATCAACCAATCAATTAATCCTTAATTAATACTTAATCTTTGTGATGCCGTGAGATGAACACAAAAGAGTCTCTATGGTCAAGAGACATAGCTGTAGCTTTTTACGTTTTCTAAAGGACAGTGGAGATTACCTGCGTTTTGGTTGTACTGAATTAACTTTAAGAGAGTTTGGTAAGGGATTGGTCTGGGACGCAGCCAGGTGATCATTGTTCTATAAGTGCAATTGTGTTATTTCATTTATAATATTAACAAACTAAAATCTCTCTCTTTTTCTCTCTCTCTCTCGTGTTGTCCCTGTCTCTCTCACTATCCTTTCTCTCACACTTTGTTTCTCTCTTGCTATCTATCTGTCTTTCTCTCTCGTTATCTCTCTATCTCTCTTTGTGTCTCATACTTTGTCTCTGTCTCTCTCTCAAGCAGTCTCTCTGTCTCACTATTTGTCTTTGTCACTATCTCTCGATATCTCTCTTTTTGTCTCTGCCTCTCTCTCTCTCTCTCTGTCCCTGTCTCAATTTGTCTCTCTCACTAACTCTTAATATCTCTCTTCCTGTCTCTCTCTGTCTCACTCTGTCTCTCTCACTATGCCTCTCAGTCCCTCTCTTGAGCCTTTGAACTGTAAAATAGCGAGCACTACAAATCATTGCTTCAATTGCAGCACTTGTCTCTGTATCAGGCCTATATTTTATTGCTGATTCTGGACCACAGTCTTTTCACACACTTCCGTCTGACACAGAGAGACTCTTGACCATTTGCTCTGGAAGAAAATGCCATGAAAGTGCTGTGACACAAAGCAGGCTGAAGATGAGTCAACCTTTCTGCATTATTACTGTCTGCGCTTTAGAAAAACACAAGATGCTACTTTTCATGCACTGTAATCATCGTTAGGCTAGTGAAACAAGCTATATAAATAAAATGCATTATTAAAATGGTTGTTTAGCGAGAGCTGAGTCATTACAGATAGAGAACTTACAACCCAGTAGCCTTTGCAATGCAACTGATTATTGTATGCAATTTAAAGCTACATTAATTATTCAATTCCTTTTAAATCTTTAAAATTGGCATGTGAGCAAGTCATCGTCGCTGTTCTAATGCCAAATTTAGCTGAATATGGCATGTTAAACCTAAATAATAGAACATGCCTTGACTATTTATTTCTCTTACATAAGCTACATGATGGATACGAGATATTGAAATATTCATAGCGTAAACAAGGCTCTAAAAGAAAACCGTGTGGCACTGGTTTCTCTAACAGGCTACTGGTTAAGTGGTTAAGTAGGTCACACTGATAGCAACAGCCTTCCAAAAGGGTGTTTGAATCCATAGATGAAAGAGAAAGCAACTCAGCATGAGTTAACAGCACAATTACAAGCCAAAATAGTCTAGATCAACTTAAATAGAGCCTCAGATTTATCCTTGTTTTCTTTTTAAAGAATTCTGATTAGAAATCACTTCTGAAGACAGACGACTGAAAGCCCAAGCTGAGCTCGAATCTCTCAAAACCTGCACACTGCACCTTAAAGCAGAATGATGCAAGAATTAAACTTAGGCAGAAAAACAGCATAAAGAATGCATGAGTGCCCAAAACTCCTTTGGATGGGAGACGTTAAACTTTCATGACTCGAGACTTGACTCGTGAAAGGAAAGTGTGAACAGATAAAATGCTCACATTAACTGATATAATAAATAACCTCTATTTAAACTAGCACTGTAAATTGTGCTAGTTAATGATAGCTGTTTATAATAACATAATAACACTAATAAAACAAGGCAATATGTACATAGTAATTTATAAAATAATAATAAGAGCAGTATTTAAAGAGGCACAGTGCTGATTTAAAGGCAAAGGTTGCAATCATAGCAGTACACTTTTAAAGGCGTAGTCTGTAAAAATTGCACCACCCTAATAAAGAAGAAATCTGTAATAATAGCAGTACACTTTTAAGGGTGCAGTCTGTAATAATTGCAGCACTCTCTTAAAGGTGCAGTCGGTAATAATTGCAGCACTCTATTAAATGTGCTGTCGGTAATAATAGTAGCACTCTATTAAAGGTGCAGTCAGTAATAATAGCAGTACACTTTTAAGGGTGCAGTCTGTAATAATTGCAGCACCCTATTAAAAGTGAAGTCTATAATAATAGCAGCACTCGATTAAAAGTGCAGTCTGTAATAATAGCAGCACTCTATTAAAGGTGCAGTCCATAATAATAGCAGCACTCTATTAAAGGTGCAGTCTGTAATAATTGCAGTACACTTTTAAGGGTGCAGTCTATAATAATAGCAGCACTCTATTAAAGGTGCAGTCTGTAATAATAGCAGCACTCTATTAAAGGTGCAGTCGATAATAATAGCAGCACTCTATTAAAGGTGCAGTCGGTAATAATAGCAGTACACTTTTAAGGGTGCAGTCTGTAATAATTGCAGCACCCTATTAAAAGTGAAGTCTATAATAATAGCAGCACTCTATTAAAGGTGCAGTCTGTAATAATAGCATCACTCTATTAAAGGTGCAGTCTGTAATAATAGCAGCACTCTATTAAAGGTGTAGGTGGTAATAATAGCAGTACTCTACTAAAGGTGCAGTCGGTAATAATAGCAGTACACTTTTAAAAGTGCAGTCTATAATAATAGCAGCACTCTATTAAAGGTGCAGTCTGTAATAATAGTAGCACTCTATTAAAGGTGCAGTCTGTAATAATAGTAGCACTCTATTAAAAGTGCAGTCTGTAATAATAGTAGCATTCTATTACAGGTGCAACCTGTAATAAAAGCAGCATTTTATTAAAGGTGCAGTCTGTAATAATAGCAGCACTTTATTAAAGGACCAGTCCGTAATAATAGCAGCACTCTATTAAAAGTGCAGTCTGTAATAATAGCAGCACTCTTTTAAAGGTGCTGTCTAAATGATAGCAGCACTCTATTAAAGGTGCCGTCTGTAATAATAGCAGCACTCTCTTAAAGGTGCAGTCTGTAATAATAGCAGCACTCTATTAAAGGTGCAGTCTGTAATAATAGGAGTACACTTTAATAGTTCAGTGTCTAATGCTTTAACACTTTTTGTATCCATGTATATTCCTTAAACTCCCAAAAAAAGAAGTGTGATAACACAATGTAATAAATCTGTGGAATAATACAAGCAATAGCTCTAATGCTCTGTCTGTGACATGGAGAAAACAGAAGAACAATAGTATTCACTGTAAGTACAATTCCGCTCACATAAAAGCACATAAATATTACAAACTGCACCTTTAATATTCCAGTGTATTATTCTAGAATAATAATCCAAAGAGAGCACTTTCTCTCTGTTTATTTGTGCTCTGATGTGTCTTAAGGTCAAGCGTGATTAGTCTTTGGTTTTGGTGATTTTTAGCTGGCCTGCTCAGTGATTACTGCTGCTAACATATCAATCATCCATCACGTCACGTGCATGTGTACTTTCAGCTACATGGGAAGTGAAGTGAAGTGCAGGGCTGTGAAGGTGACAGAGGAGATACTGGCAGGATGGTGAGGTGACTGAAGTCCTCATAACATCTTCCTCCATTTGAAGGCCACACATTAATTATTCCATTTAATCATGACTGTTATCTTTTGCATATATACTGTAAATAGGAGCAATCTGTCTGTCTTTTTGCACAGAGAAGATATTGATAGAGGTTTTTTTTTTTTTTTTTTCTTTTCTTTTTTTTGCTAAAGCATCTCTGCTTTCTCAGGGAGAAACAGCAGCTTCAAAGGATTCAATTCGTTGATGAAATAATCTGAATAACTAGAGTTACTCAACCCATGTGGCCACTAGAGGGAGCTGTTATCAGGGGCTCTGGCACAAGCACAAGCACAGCCATGTGATGAGACAGACAGGGATAAAGAACAAAAGGGAGTTCCTCTCTTTTCAAATCCGTTCTTCGTCTCTCCAAGTGGACCTGGAATGTATCCTACTTACACCTATTTTCAAAATCCCTTTTCCAAAATCTTTTATTAAAGAATTTATTC
>NC_062518.1:9223343-9318343 GCF_022655615.1 Tachysurus fulvidraco
TTCCAGGAGACTTAGGGAACACAAGGCAGGGAACATCCTGGATAGAATGCCAACCCGTCTCAGAGCACAATCGCACAAACATTCACACTGCAAACAATTTAGAGATCCGTCTACAACACGTCTTTGGAACGTCAGGAATCGAAAGCCTAAATCTCAGCTTCACTGATTTTTCTTCTCATCTTCAGAAGACTTGTAAGTCTGTGTTTATTAGAGGCTACATAAAGTACTGAGATCCAACCTAATACAAGGACAGATGTGATGACAAAACATCTTCACAATTAACACCTTAACTAGAATATAAAGTAAACACATGTTTACTTGGATTAGAATTACTGTATATCACTGACACGTTCTTTTAAGGATCACATATTTCAAGGGTTGATTAAGGTCTTGTTCTTTGTGAAACAAAGCCCAAATTGGACATTTGTAATTGAAAATGAGTTTGAGTTTTATTCATAAAATCTTGTACTGGTTCACAGCTGGGGATCTGTTATGTGTAAATGAATCATAGCTGCATTATTAGTTGTGATAGATTATTAAATGCTTCTGTTATGCAAATGATTGTGCATGAATTAGTCAGTTCGAGGTGTTTCAGTTGATTCCTGCAGATTTCTGAAGGCAATAAAAACAGTATTCTAGTATTCCTACCCACATCAATATACATTATTTTAATTCAATTTCAAACATTTACATTTACATTTACAGCATTTGGCAGACGCCCTTATCCAGAGTGACGTACATGTGCTTAAATCTCTAACATTGAATACATTGATGCTGGTTCACTAGGTTACATACTTAAGATACCATGAGTTTAAAACATTTGTTCAGAGTTACAATGAAAAAGTGTCAATTTTTTTTTTTTTTTTTAATGCAAAAGATGCAAATGCAAATGCTCTATTCCTGATGCTGTATAAAGACAAGACACTTTTTATTTAGGGCTTTTTAGTTTCTAGTTAGTGGTTAATAAAACACACTTCAGATTATATGATGACTTGGTGATTTATAAGCTCTTTTTAAAAGCCGTGAGTAGAATTTACCGGAATACAGATATAATAAATCTTAAACGGAATCTAAATGAAATCTATTTAAGCTAAGAATATAAATCTTTTAACCCCTGAAAGTCCCAGCTTATTATTTATTCAACTTCAAGCATATTATTCATCAATTGCTATGAATTTCATTAGTAACTACTATATAGTGGAACTAATAGGGAAATGTATATAATTATAAAGGTGAGGAATGTAAGCTTATGTGTCTTGGGAATTTCATGTAATAGGTTGGAAATTTTTAATAGGAAATGAATGGAATAAGACAAATGTGCTATTAAACACCATTAAATTTAAGAAGTCTTATATGAGACTTACCGAGAGAAAGGCTTGCACAATATCAGCTTTGATCGAGCTCAGAGGTTTGTCCTGGATCACCACGAAGATCTGCTCTTCTTTCTCCAAATTGATGAAATTCCCAAACCAAGATTTTTTCGCAAGTCTAAAAAAAAAGAAAGCACAACCAAACACGGAGTAAGAAAACACCTACGATGTTTTCAACGCAGACTAGAATAAAATATGAGGACACCACAAACATATCAAACGAATGATGCGTCACAATAACAATCATTTGAAATACTAAGCAAAACGTGCCAGACTGTACACGTCATGTCTTTTAAGAGACAGAAAAATCAACCTGTCAGTTGTACATGAGTGAATTTGCACCCTTCAAAAAAACGAGGCCGGGAGAAAAAAAAACAATCTTAAAGTACAGTGAAATCATCACCCGAGCGCTTCCTTTGACAGATCTCGTCTGTGGTAAATAAGGCATTTCACGCAAACATAGTTTCTGACATTTGCAGAACTCGAGCTCAGTCATGGTGTAATGCTGAACACATCAAGACAGCTGTGGACCAACACACACACACACACACACACACACACACACACACACACACACACACACACACACACACACACACACACACACACACACACACACACACACTCACACCACGTGATGAAAAAAAAAAAAAGATGATCAGATAAAAGCAGACTCTTCATTTTGAATTCGCTGCCAATAGAAGAGCCAAGAAAATGGTTCAATGAGATCAAAACTAAATTCAGATTTGATACAATAAATAAAACTGCATGAAAAACTAAATAAAACAAACCCCCTACTGTGCATCCATTTAATAAATTTCCTGTTATGGAAAGAGATTGACAGCTTAGATTGATAGCCAAGAACTGCAGAAAGATGAGTGAGAAAAGTGCTCCTGCTTTTCTATTAAAAGAAAGCCTTAAGGGAAGTCAGTCACAGGCCTTTGGTTTGAGGTTTGAAGGCTGGTGCATGGCTCATTTCTCCGCCCCTCTTGAACTGTGGAGCATGCTGGGATTTTGCCACAGAGCATGCTTATCTAGGACAGCCTGAAGCCAGCACGGCATGGACCTGCTCGCTCGAAAATCAGACGAGACAACGTGAACCCTGCTTTTAAAACTGCTGGATGGCCCAGCAGTGGCAAGTAGCCATGAAGTTAAGCAAGTGGAACAAAAACACTTTTACATTTCAAAGTAGAACAGCAAGTTCCTCATAATTACACCATTAATAATAAACGACAGGAAAGATGGGGGGAATGTATAAGATTATAAAAGCACAGTACGTTTATTTCGGTTCAGGTTAAAACTGGCTTAAAGCTTAAAGTTTTAATAATGAGAAAAATAATTCTAAAGTGAGTCAGGCATGACCAGCAAGGTTGCCAGGTCCACAATTACCCCTGCTGCACAGGATACCAATGCATAATAATCTGTTCTATATTCTTAATCCGCACCCTGGTTTAAATCACAAGCATGAAGCATCAAATAAAGATAAATCATTAATCGACTGAAAGATAAAGAAAGTAAGGGATGTACGAGGAACTGAGAACCAAGAATTGAGAATACGGGACCAAGAAAATTAGGCTCAGTAACAAACATGAACGAATGAATGAGACAAAACAATGACAGGTCAGGGGACAAAAAACAAGACTCAAATCACAACAAAGTAATAAATCACAGTCGAATGGCAATGTAAACAATATTTGTCAAGCCAATGAAGAGGATTTGTGACAATTCTGGCTTGCTTGGGTTTGTAGGAGCTTATTGTGTATCGGCAAAAATTGACATCTCATAATACTAGAGCATTTAGGACCTTGCTGTGGAGGAAAAGTGCATTGTTTTAATACTGATTCCTTTATTTCTTTTTTCATATAACGTGCAACTGTACTACAAAGTGTGAATTTGCAGATGCAGTAAAATAAACTGTGTGAAATTTGGACATTTGATTTAAAAATAAATAAATAACAGAAATGAAATTCTTTAGTTTTAGGAAATCATACTGTGAAAGCTACACTGACCTGAATGCATTCATTATAGCAAACACATCAAATCCTGCTCATATAACAGACATAATCCTTCACTGGCTCGGCGTTTTTGTAGTTTTAATGAAGTTCGCATATATTTTACACACACACACACACACACACACACACACACACACACACACACACACACACACACACACACACAAAAAAAAACAAAAAAACAACAGAGAAATGTGTGTGTAAGAAAGTGTTTTCGAACTTACTCAGGGGAAGACTCTGGCGTCAGACTGGACATTTCCTCTTGGGTTGGTACTGCAAAGAGCCATAAAGGCACAATGAAGCATAAACCAAACAATCATCTATCATAAATTATGCTAAAAGAGTCCAGGTATTCACCAACGGTAGCTGAAGCGAATGCTGATGAAGCACAGATAATTATTCAAAAGCTTAAGAGCTGCTTAATAACCGCTGCAATCAGCGAACCTGATCCTGGCCTCCAGAGAGATCGAAAGAGACGGGCAGCAGGAGGTTAGCTGCTTATGTTATGTTTCATTACCATCACTACAGATAAAGCAGATAATGGAACACAGAGCAGATCTTAGTCTGTTGATTATAGATCTCAGTCTGGAGAGAAGACACCTGACTAAACAAACCGACAGGAAATGGCTTTATATCTACAGAGATCGTCTGTTAATTCACTGTTATGTTTCGTTACATTTGGTTTCGAGGTGCTGCTGGGGTTCAATGCCCTAAACCGATCTGTACAAGACCCAAACACCTTACACCAATTCAGTTAAATAAATAGCAGAGGCCTGGTCCAGTGCTGTTTTCAGAAATAAACAGAAACAAGTGAATTCAATAACATTATTTAAAGCATTAGTTAACATTATATATGTTGCTCCTGGTTAATTGGTGGACAAATACCTACACAGACTCGGATCCAACACCAAGGCACTTGAGCTGATTATCAGCATTTTACTTATAGGAAAAGAATCAACAACATAAAATTACACCATTGCTGATTATTTTTAAATATCTACATGGATCTTTATTCCTCTTAGACCCCAACAATGCTTATATAATTACATCATTTTCCTTGTTAAAAAGCAAAAGCCTGTAAATATTCTCAGTTTATGTATAGCTACATTTTAGCTCATTAAAATAACACACGGTACACAAACATTAATCTCTTCCATAACAACTGGCAATAATTATTCATTTTTTTCTTTGCTAAAGAAATATATTAGGATATTTAGAAAGAATATTTAGTTCAGATTAATAACTTTTAAATCATGGTTAAAGACCCAGTGCAATGCAATAATCCCGTGATTTTCCTTCTAACTGTCACAGCAGCTGTTAAAGAAAATGATCAACACTTTCTGACCAATGAGAATTGAGAATTCACCAGCAGACAGAGGGTCATTTTTATAGACAGGTGGAATAAAGATTAATAGGTATGAGGTGTTTATTACTAAAGTTCACTATTCAATTATGTTATGGTTTTAAAATGTTAAAGAATGCTGTAAATAAAGCTAGTTAATTGACCCTTGATGTGACGTGTTTAATTTGTTAAATTTAACGTGAAATCTCTCACCAGGATATGTTCTTGGCACCAAACCTGGACAATAAAGGAAGGTGTTTTTGAGCTGTTTTGCAAAAAAAGATCACAATATATGTTTTCTAGTGTGTCATTCCTCATACCCTGCAATTTCCTGCGGTGGAAGCGCGGCGAGCCGAGGAAGCTGTTCTTGATGGAGTTGAGTCGCGTCCTCCAGGGCATGCCCCCAATAGAGGGACTGGGGGGTGGTGTGGGACTCGGTGTACCTGCTGGACTCTCCTTGGGCGTGTGCACAGGTGTCCCTTTGGGTGTTGGCAGGGGGCTGGCACGGGGTGAGGGGTGAGGAGTCACCTGTACAGTGGGGATACATTTGCCGTTGTGGTCAGTCGTGGCCAGCGGGTGCAGGTGGTGCAGACGAATGGGAGAGAGAGGCGGAGCCTGTGAGCGGGGCACTGAAAGCTTGGGGGGCACAGTCAGGGGCGGCCGGCGCACCTTCGGGCTGTTGGGCACAGGGATAGCTGGGGAGATGGAGTGACATGGCGTGGATGGCGTGGATGGCTCAGACTTGGCCGTCAGAGGTGTGGCCAAGGTGTTTGGAAGTGGGTTTGATCTAGTGCTCTGTAGGGGCTTTTCTGACCCTTTAGGCTTAGCTGGAAGCGTCTGAGTTTTGTTGTTTTGTGCTGAGTTTTGTGCCCCTGTGCCTGGCTGGAAGGTGCCATTGAGCCTTGGGGTGTGGTTGGGTGACCGCATGAGCTCCGAGGATTGCGGGGGAATGAAAAAGCGTCGTACAGGCTGGGTAGAGCGCATGCACCGAAAAACGGCAGCCGCATCACACACCCCGCAGCCCACAAACACACACACACACCACACATAAGTCCGAGATTTGCACGCACCACAGCACAGGCACGCGCACCAACCGCACACAAGGATGGACGGTGGACGAGGCAGCGGTGTTGAGTGCGGGAGGGAGAGTGCAGAAAGAAAGAAAGAAAAAAACATGCCATTAGCACAACCAGCCAAGAGGCAGCAAGAAAATGTGGAAATAAAATGTGCAGTGTACTCAAAGCAAAAGCAACCACAATAACAATAACAAAATAAAAGGAAGCTCTGGTTGGAAGCTCTGTTGGAAAATTGCCAGAAGTGGCTGAGCAAGCAGGAAATGGACACGTGCCACATGTGAGAGATATTAGGATGTCAATTGTTTGCGCTATTGTCAGAATTGTTCGGTATACATAATTTTGTGTTGTTGTAGCTCATCCAGTTCTGCACAAGTATAATCGGAATAGCTCAAATAAATCAAATTATCATTCATTCACAACAATAGCGCCACACTCTTAAAATGACCACTTAAACTCAGGGCCATTAAAGTGCAGAGCTGAGCACAGAGCTGTGATGCTGCTGCTTAGGGAATGATATGAAGATGTTGTGGAGCTTAATATTCTAAACCGAGGATATCCATTTATTTCTTTTTTGCAAAAATGACCTGGTATTTGTTAACACTTCATGTGTGAAATATTAGACATAAAATCATAGCTAATAATTAACATCTCATTTGTGTTTGATTGTATTCTCATTCTTACCTTACACTGTAGTTTATTAATAGATACTGTTTCTGCCAAACTACAGAATAATTAGTCACTAATAAACTGATTCCAGTGTGATGAAGCGTACGGTGAAGACAGTCAAACAAATAATGCTAAAAATCCAGCTTGGGTTTTGAGTGTAAAAGAAAGCCAATATGTGTAAATGTTGTCAAGATGGATAGCAAGAGTTAAAAGTGTGAAATAAAAAGATAAGCTAAGAATATCCATCCATCCATCCATCCATCCATTTCTGCACCACTTTTCCTGCACAGGGTCATGGCGAGTCTGGAGTTTATCCCTGGTGACTCGGCACAAGACGGGGAACACCGTGGATAGGGTCCCCTCTCGTTACAGTGCACAATCACACACTCGGACAATTTATAGATGCCAATGCATGTACTGTATTTGGACTGGGGGAAGAAAGTGGAGGAAACCCTGAAGCACCGGGAGAACATGCAAACTCCACATGCACATGGTGGAGACAGGAATCAAACCCCCAACCCTGAAGATAGGAGGCAAGTGATGGATTGCAATTATGAATATTACGAGAACATTAAATATAGCACTAATAAGCTGGGAGTTCACTATGATGCACATTTGTTAGCTATGAATTATTGTCTTCTATATGACAAACTGAAGGAACTCACTGTGAATAGAACTCATTCAGAGAACTGGCATATTTCTGGTCTACCATCAATATAAACATCTGCGATTGTGTAAATCAGAACGATTTCTGTGGTAGTTTTTGAAACGGCAATAAAATATTTTGCCGCTGGCTGAGATACAAGTGTTGAGAGCTTGAATGCTGGACTCAAAGGCCTTCTGCTCTACGTACAGTAGTTCTGACACACACAAAACTTCTTCAGACACCATTCGTCAAGAGAGTAAATAAAGTTCTGTCTGAGTTTGGATAATGTTTGAGACCAGAATATTTGATCAGGCCAGCCTCAAAGCGGGGGTTAGGCTAAATCCTGCTGGCATTTAGCCTGTGCAATTCGCAGACAGCATACTGGAAGGTCTTAGCGGTGGATTTGTAAATGGTTATGCGGTTCAAACAAGTCAACTGTAAAAGCTCTACTGTAAGTAAAGAAAGGAGGATTTTCAGATTTTACCAAGCCATTAGCAGCTTCAAATATCCCAGAGCTACAATCCTCTAAATAAGGAAGAGATTCCAGCTAATTATGCTGAGCATCACTGTGCGATTGCACTAGCAGTTAGCACTAGCCTATTAGTATCGGCAGGCTGCAATTTGACTGCAGCTCCGGTGTTTTAAATTAAATCGTGGACCTTGAGTGTGGCTAATAAGCTATACTATTTGGAGGCTGGCTTTGAGGTTTTAATTAAAGGCACTCGGTTTAGCTAACCTATAGTATCATTTCCTTTTGTAGATGATGATAATTGGCTTCAAATTCAAAGAAAATCAACTAATAAGTGTTCCTTCTAAGGCTGCCGATGCAGGCATCATGATTCATTTTTGAAAAGGAATTCAAGTGATTTGCTAATACATAATTAACACTGCTGTGGAGTTTAACGTCACTAACATTTATATTTATTTACATTTTGTAGCTAGCTATACAGCTCGTACAGCACTGTTGTGAGTGGCCCTTTATAGGAAAAATGTCCGGCTGTGATTTGGGACAAACCCAGAGACTTACCCGTGGACTGCTGAGGGGACTGGTGGACAAACCAGATGAAGCACCACTGATGGACCGTGACCTAACGAAACACACAGATTCATTGAATCATAATGCAACATAAGCATAATTATCTATGTCAGATTTCTTTTAACGGGGCAGTTTGTCATATTTAAAGTCTCTGTTGCCTTGTGCAATGCAATGCTTCTTCCACCTAAACTACGTATGTATACATTACATAGTGTATATGTATTATGCATTTCTGTTCTGACTGTGTGTGGAACTTATTTCTGGGCCAGAAAAAATTTATACAATAATAATAATAATAATAATAATAATAATAATAATAATAATAATAATAATAATAATAGCAATGACATGGCAATAAGACAAATCTCAATTATTCTGTGATGTCAAAAAATTTAGTGATTGTTTTATGTTGGAACAAATGTACAAACTGCCCCTTTAAGCATCGATATTTGGAACAAATCTGCAGCTGTTTCCAAATGTGTCTTGAATCCGAGGGAGGATTTCTTTCAAGAGCTTGCCAATATTGTGTAATGATCCCTGCATAACGATATTGAAGCTTGTCAAGTTAATTGGCTTCTGCTGCTTACTGCTTAAAAAATGTAAACCTTATCTCACTGCTTAAAAGTATTTTAATCTCCAGAGCTGTTTCATACCGTATCAACATGCGTTCAGTGAGACTGTTTACTGCATGCAGCTTATCATGTTGTCCAATCGTTTACAAATAACTACTCCTGAGGAACCGTATATATTTTAAAAGATACTGTGAAGTGAGAAAATCCTTCGCCTTTATCTTTTTCCTTGCTCCCTCTTTTACCACGTGGAGTATTGGATGGCGTACATAACCGAGTCTATCGAACATCTGAAGCGTAACTGGCCGTGAAGGCAAAATTATTAACCGTAATACAAAACTAAAACAGTTTAATTTAATGCGCCAACACACCCGCATGCGCCCTTATTCTACTCTGAGGAAAGATCTGATCCATAAATTGATCAATCACATGTTACTTAAACGCATATTATCCTATAGGCTCAAAACGGGTTTGATCATTCAGGCAGAAAATCACGACACTGAAAACATTTGGTCTCGATGCTACTGAACACTGACGCTCATTTCCTCCCTCTATGTTTCATTTAATTAGCCACAAGTGACACAACACACAATTTGAGACATTAGAGCACGTGGGGAAGCAACACATTTGATTAGGCTGGGAGTGAGGAAAACAGTAAGGACACACACACACACACACACACACACACACACACAAGAGGAAAGCAATTATAGGAGGAAAGATAAACCTCCATGGCTAAGAGAAACAGCGGCTTTTCTACTATCTACTGACAAAGAGTTGAAAGAGAGAAAGAGAGGGAAAAAACTACAGCTCTATCTCTACATAAAAGTCTATTAGATGAGAGGATTCCTAGCTGTTAACTCGAAAAGGAAATAAGCGCACTAAAGATGCAGTGGAGTTTTTCAGGCAAAAAAAGAAATTCGAAAAGATTCATTTTAATGCAAAACATGATCAAGCTGTTTTTAAACTAAAGTCTTTAAACGTACTTTAAATATAAAATAACAACGTTTGGTGAATTAATGAAGTATTCTGCTTCAGGAACGGCTCGAAATGTAATGCCTTGTACTCGCGACTCATTAATTCATTTAACTCATTCGCGCTTCTGTGTTTGTGCGGCGCAAATCTCTGTCTCGCAGCTGGACACACACATACTGCAGCAGTGAGGCAGACGCAAACAAACACCGAAGGGAGAAAAGTGCAGGTAGAGCAACAGAGGACCAAGAAAATTAACCTCACTTTTTGGATTCGATCATACGACAAAAAAAAAAAAAAAAGCCAGACATCAAACGAAAACATGAAAGGCACCAGAAGGAAGATAAGATGCGTTTGATGTTTGTGGAAGAAGCCAGAGGGGAACAGCTTTGCCAAAAACTGAGGGGACAATTCAGAGAAAATAAGGATCTCTTATTCGTTCCAATTTGCCCTATTTCTGTAAAAGTTCATTTCTATTCGTTAGAGGAACGGTGCTACTGAAAGAAAAAGAAGCTCTCTAATGCACGCTGTGTACGATCTACAACCCTCACCTCCAAATCTCAGCCCTGGATTAAACAAAGATCAATTCAACATGTCGCTTTAAAATAAATAAATAAATAAATAAATAAATAAATAAATAAATAAATAAATAATAATAAAATACACTGCATCTTTAGAGCTGAAGAGAAAAGACTGATGCTGATTTCTACCTTTCTTCTGTGCTTCGCACTTTGGGGTTGGCATCTGAAATATCCAGGCTTTTACTGAAAACTGATTTACTACAGCGGGACAGAAAGAACAGAGAGGATAATTACAGCACTATCCTAAGCTACTTGTATAATTACTGCTCTCTTCTAGAACATGCTGTGACTTCATATAACACACAGGCCCACCGCTGTAAACGTTTTTCTCACGTCGTTCTGGCAAAAAATCGTTACAGTGGCAGCGGGAAATTCAGAGTGAGAGTTATGGAAACACGGAAGGATGAATCAAATCAAATGACATAAAGACAAATAAAAAGGATCACGAAGGCTACAGCATAGAAGTAGAGTTTTATAGGTTATTCTTCGTCTTTATGCCATCTTTCGTTTTAACACTGCAGCGCCCAACAGGATGTGCTAAACCCAAAGATGTCCTCTGTGACCTTTACGTATTTTCAGTGCGTTTCTAGTGTATTCTCTAATACCTCTGTCCATGCTGGTTCATGTCGATAGCTCGCCGTACAGGCACGGGAGATCCTCCCTCTGTTACGCTCAGTACCTCCATAGATTTACGCTCAGGTCTCCTCTTGTTATGTCTGGTCAGCAGAGGAGAATCCACCCGCTTCCTTGGAGGATCTGTAAGAAATGCATGACTCTTTAATCTGGTACATAATCTTGTAATCATGAACATATGTGAAACCTGAACACACCCTGAGTGTGAAGGAAGTAAAGCTCATTACCAATCTCATTCCGTGGAGGAAGGTTCTGGTCCTCATGGCTGGGATACCTTTCCTTACGGTCCAACAAGAGGAAGTAGATCATCTTCTCCTGGTTGTCACTAGAATAAAGAGGAGAAAGTAAAATGTAATCTAGGCAGTGTGGTGGTTCAAGTGGTTAAGGATCTGGGTTGTGGATCAGAGGATCAGGGTTCAAGTCCCAGCACTGCCAAGCTGCATGCTGTCCACCCTGACCACAACCTCCAGAGTTGGGATATGGGAATAAAGAATTTCACCGAGCTGTAATGTACAGTATATGTCACAAACAAATGCCTCATTCATTCAGTGTTTCCTTCTTCCTAATAATCTGTTATGCTGCATGATACCTATATTCTGGACTGGAAAGATATCAGGCCCTGAGTCACTTCTTCACAATATTTGATGGATTTTTTAGACAACTACATTTGCACATGGATCCACAAAAGTCCACAAAATTCACATTTTGCTAACAGTAAATATTTCTATGTCAAATTCCAAACATAAAACCTTACACCGGTGTCGTCTTCTATTTTTCGAAAAACAGGGAGGCTTAAATTTCTCTTCAGTCTCTGATATCACTATCAGTGAGTCAGATTTCCAGACACTCAACAACATACAGTACAGTATCTAACCTATATACTAACTTTGTACCTTTCCATAACTGAGTTTTGAATTTATTTAACTGAATTTTTAATGAAATTGTAATGAAATGAGTTTTTAATGAAATTTATCATTAAATGAAATTTTAAATTTAATGAAATTAATGAATCAATCAGCCAAACTCATCTAATTAAGCTAACAATTTGTGTGTGTGTGTGTGTGTGTGTGTGTGTGTGTGTGTGTGTGTGTGTGTGTGTGTGTGTGTGTGTGTGTGTGTGTGTGTGAGAGAGAGAGAGAGAGAGTGAGAGAGAGAGAGAGAGAGAGAGAGAGAGAGAGAGAGAGAGAGAGAGAGAGAGAGAATGTAAATACACCAATGATATTGATACTGAACTCTATTATGATCTAAAACACAAAATAAAATTCCATCTAAATGTTTGGGCCCCACGTTTGGCATAAACATTCACTTTAACGTTAGCCTCCTTGTAGCTCTGGTGCTACACACATCATGGTTTTTCGAATACGTTTGGGTTAAGACAGTAATGTAGCTAAATAGTGTTAAAAATTAAATTGCTATAAAATCAAAAGGAAACAAAATACTGAACAGAACAGTGAGATAAGTACAAATGAATCCATAGGATTGGGCTGAGAAACTAAATGAAAGATAATAAAGTTAGTGAAGAAGCATAACAAGAGTGCTCTGTAAATAGAGATAGTGCTAGTGTGAGATAAATAGATTTGATATAAATATTTAGAGCTCAGGTAACGGATCAGGGGACATCGGCAGTTTGAAATCAAACCTACGCCAAGATCTCCAGTCTTAAATGTCCAACCACTAAAAAAAGCTATTTAAGGATCTCTGAGTAAAATCAGGTGCTGGGTGTAAGAACACGGTTATGACAGAGGTTATGAAGTTGCAGGGTTGAGAGAAAAAGCCGACTCATAATCGCAGCCTGACTAAATCATGCCGGATTCATCCCGCAGCCACGTTATACAGGTGAGTGTGCAGGTGGTAACTGTGGGAGGTTTGGGCGATGAGGGATGAAAGAAGGTGAACAAGCTTCGATAAAGGTGCTGTGGGCTTAATAGCCGTGAGAAACAGAGATATAAAACATTTCTGTGCTTGAATAGAGTCTCGAAGAAAATAAAGCTCGTATTTAGAGAAGAGTTGGTGCAAGACAGGAGACGAGACTGAAATAATCCAGGAATACAGTTCTGTTTTTTCTTTCAACCTTATTTATGTTTAATATACATGTATCCTGTGTGCTATTTGTAGAAATCCTTTCTTTTTTCTTTGTCATTCTGGCTTTTCCATTAAAGATATTTCCGAATTATGCTTTAAAGCCGTGTTCAGTGTCAGCAACTTTAAAGTCCATATTCAAATTGTGCGAATTATGTGCTTGAAGCTCATCGGTAAAAGCTTTAAAACAGAAACAACCTCCCTTTAAACCTGAAATAAATCAGAGATAAAAAAAAAAATGTGGACAGAAAAAGAACAACTATAAAATGATGCAGAATTAATTACTACATATTTATGTAGTTGTTTACTAAGAAATTTAGACAGCGTATAAAATAGTACTTGATCCAGCACGGATTCTTATTTTGCAGTTATTTTTTTTATATTTATAGCATACTGTTATTAAACAAGGAGGCAGATGTATGTCTAGGGAATTTACTGTGTAAAGTACAAATAAACTGTGGATACGAGGCAAAAACCACACAGAATATAAGCTATACTGAGGCACACATGACAACAAACTAGAACAAAAGCTCCCTTGACAGAGAGATGCTGAAAGACTGCCGTTTAAATGGTGATGCTAAACAAGGCATAACCAGACACTGGTGGGAGTGATTAAAAAGGCATGTGATGTGCTTGGGCTGATGGGTAAGGAAGTTCTGGTTCCCAGTGTTACCAGTGCTACCATGACACATACCAGTGTTTACTGTATGTTAACTGAATAAACCAGCACGATACCAAATTCCATTTATTTTCTGTAGTACTCATACTTATACAGGCTGGTAGGGTGCATGGGATCTATCCTGGGGGTCTCTGGGGCCCAACACGGAGGACAACCTGGACGGAGCGACAACCAATCGCAGGGCACAATTCAGCACACATTCAAACATTCACACACTACAGACAATTTAGAGATGCCAATCAGCTTACAGTGCATGTGTTTGGCTTGGCGAGGAATCTATAGTGCAGAAGCACAAGGAGAACATGCAAACCCCATACACACACACAGGAAAGAGGGGGGAATCAAACCCGCAACCCCGAAGATGTGAGGAAAAGGTGCTAATCGCTAAGCGTCTGTGATCTCTGAGATAATAAATACATAAAAAAAGGATAATAAATCAATTTGTGATAATGTAGATCTGATCTCTTACAGATGGAACGTTGGATTAAAACACGGTCAATCAATTAGACTTATTTGACCATCTTTTACTGGGAATTCAGTCTGTGTGATTCCTCATTACGTCCTGTTCCCTCCACTCTCTCTCTCTCTGTTACTCACTCATCAGACAGCAGGTCTTTCATCAGTTTGTTCTTGTCCCGGAAGCAGCCGAGAGAGTGCATGCTCTCCAGCACGTCTGGGTCGATGTCTTCAGCCGAGGGCAGCGTACGGATCGCCACTTTCCGTGGAACGGGCTGCTCCGGCTCCGGCTCGTTCTTCCCCCCACTGCGAACAAACGTACGGAAATGGAAATTGCTTTAATATCACAAGACACAGGATCTACCCTCTTTGTCTCCTCTTACCACTACTTAACTCCATTTATCCTTATGCTTTGCTTTCCAGAGAGCTTAGTGGGTGCATTCGAAATGTATGACGACACAAAACATATTCATTCCATGGCTTTTTTTAATTTAAGTCATTTTTAATATGTTTTGTGTCGTCATACATTTTCGAATGCACCCACTAAGCTCTCTGGAAAGCAAAGCATAAGGATAAATGGAGTTAAGTAGTGGTAAGAGGAGACAAAGAGGGCTGTAATGGATGGATGAGAAATGAGAACGCTTGTCAAAGTTGCATCAGCTCATTGAGAGTCTGTGGTCTTTAATAAAGCTCTGAACAGCAGGAGGCAGAGACACACACTGAGCCGCAGGACGCTTACGGCTCTCCCTCAGTTATACATGCACACAGACACAAACAATGACATTATTTCTTTTTTCATTACTAAACCTTTCAAGGCCATTTATCACAGCATGCATGTGAACACATAATGGGTCAAAGACAAAAAAAAAAACAAACCCAAAAAAACAACAACAACAAACAAATGGTTTTTGCAATTTCATACAGATTTATGGTAGTACTTAAAACTAATTTAAAGCAATATGCTCAATTGGCTCATATCTAATGAGAATGAGACTTCTAAATGAAAAAAAAAAAGGAAACTGTATTTTAACTGAAATTGTCCTAACAAGAACCTCTCAGAGATAAACAGTTGTTTGTTTTGTTTTGTTTTGTAATTTTTGTATATTGAAGCTGCTAAAGCTTTTCTTCCACAGGCTCAGTGTTAATGTAGTAAAGTCTTCTATATTTGTTAACTTGCTATAATATAATCAAATGTAGTAGGCATAGTCGAAGCCTCCAGCATCAGGATTTGGTAAAAATGACACCAAACCACCAATTCTGGATCAGTTGTCTTTGTTTTAAAAAAATAACCTGCCGGTGCTAAAACTATTTCCTCGGCCCAAATGGCCAGTATTCAGTCTTTCAGATTGGCCGTGTGGGAACTTTTCTACCACCTCGAAGCTGTGAATGTTAGGTTCTACATCAGAATATCACCATCTCAGTGATTTCACATTATCGATGCTGATTAGGCAGAAAAAATAACCAACTTATTTATTTATTTATTTATTTATTTGTACATGTTCACTTCCATCCACCAGATTCTGGAAAGATTATTTTTTAAAAGGATTTCAAACCTAGACTGTTGTCTATGTAGTGCAATACGCATTTTTTTTTTTAAAAATTGCTTAATCCTGTGATAGCATACAATCACAATATTTACTATTTACTGTTATTATACTGTGAAAACTGCAAAACTCTACACTCTTAAATAGAATATGCCTTTTAGGATGTTAATATTATTTCTGATGATCTTATTTAGAATCGATTTCTGATCGTGTTCTTAAAGAAACAACATAAGATTACTCTGGAAATATCTCCATATTGAATGAAAGGTCTGTGAGAGTAATATATTGTAAGCTAAGCTAAGCTAAGATAAGATGGATTCATACTTACATGTACCATGTGTGCTTCTGTATCTGTTCTAACTGTAAAAAAAAAAGAGAAGTCCATCAAAATTGCAGGAAATTTACTTCCACTGATAACATTGCATGGCTTGCAATTATTTAAAAAAGAAAGAAAGAAAGAAAGAAAGAAAGAAAGAAAGAAAGAAAGAAAGCTGAAGTCATCTTATGTTGTCAAGCTGTGCCTCCTAATTTCCTCCGTCGACATCCCTGCCTCTGATCTTCAGGGTTTAACTACAAAGACTCAGAGCATAATTAGACTGTGCTACTACAGCGAGCACCACGACACAAGCTCACGAGGGTCATCACTGTGTAACGTGTCAATGAGAAAGATGGCAACGATATTAAGCCGTGACTTAATAACACCGGGCTAGAAATATGATCTCCGGATATAATGCAGAGGAAACCTTGTGATAAAGCCTGGGTGGTGTTCATTGGGGAGTTTGGGTTACGAGCTGAATAGAAAACAACAGAAGTCTGACGAGGTATCAGTGGCACCATAACTCATGGACTCATCAGCTTGATCAGGGCAGGTTATGGAAAGCCCTGCTATCACTGTGAACACATTGTGGAGTGTGTGCCAGCGAGGTGCTCAGGGAGTTCGGGCTTTTCCCCAGTCTCTGTCAGAGCTCTGATTTACCAGACAAAAAACAGAAGAATGTGTTGCGCCATGAATTTTGAACATGTGAATGTTTATTATAAAAAAAAAAAAAGACTTCTTATCGAGTGGCGCAGTGGCTCACTGTTGTTACCAGGTCCCTGATTTAACCCTGACTTTTATTGTCTCTGTCTCATGTTCTCCCTACATCTGTTTCCTTTGGGCTCCTCCATTTTCATCCCTACCAAGCAAAACACATTGATAGGTGACTGGACAGCACTGTAACGCTTTACTGTACATTTACAGGTCATCTCTAATAGTATTTCCATAAAACAGTTACATGCTGTATGTTTTACAAAATGGCTGTAAATATTTTCTTTCTTCACTATCATACTGTGGAGACATTACATTCTGGGATTGATTTTTTTTTTCCATGTTAAAGAAGATTCTAGGTCCAGGAAATACATTTGAACTTCTCTGCAAGGTTTAACTTTATGTTTGGACCAGACGTTTGATTCTGTAGTGCAGCTAAACTTGACTTGTCAGTGGGAAGTTAATGAATAAAAAGCCAGAAATAATTATTTATGGTAATACGATAAGCCGGTGGTGCGTGACGTTGTGTGTTTAAGCTCTTTTTGATGCTGTTTAAGCCCTGCTTCATGCTCAATTTAAAGATGTCAATCAACCTAAAACCCATGTAGATGGACTGAGAGAGGAAACCCAGAGGAAACCCCTGAAGCATAGGGGTAGAATAGAATAGAATAGAATAGAATAGAATAGAATAGAATAGAATAGAATAGAACGGGGCCACAGAAGCCTTTATTATCGCCACATATACATTACAGCACAGTGGAATTCTTTTCTTCACATACCCCAACTAAGGAGGTTGGGGTCAGAGTGCAGGGGCAGCTATGATACAGCACCCCTGGAGCAGGGAGGGTTGAGGGCCTTGCTCAAGGGCCCAGCAGTGGCAGCTTGGCTGTGCTGGGCCTTGAACCCAGATCCTCCGATCAACAACCCAGAGCCTTAACCAGTTGAGACTCCACATACAGGGCAGAAGTGGGGATTAACTCGTCCCAAGTTACAAGGTTAACATGTTAACCATTAATCCATTGTGTGGATTTGGATCTATAGTTAGTGAATAATGTGCTCTATAATCAATAACTGAATAAAATTCAGGACATTAAGCAGTTGATATATTACATATCAATTTATATTATATTATATTATATTATATTATATTATATTATATTATATTATATTATATTATATTATATTATATTATGTGGTAAATATGAAATAAAAGCTCCTGATTCTTTGAGCTTTATGTTCTGGATTTGTTTATTAAACTGTTTCAGCATCACATCCACTTCCAGTTCCAATAATACATTTATTTTCCAAATCCAATTACATTTCTTTTTGCTTTTTTGTTATAGGATCCTCTATAAAAAATGTGGTTTCTCTCATATCTGACCCAATGTTTTCTTTTGCTATTGGCCTGATACAGCTTCTGCATCACTCACAATCACATTTTAGACTATGACAAAGATAAGTTTGGTTGAGTAACTGACAAACCAAAAAGCACAGAGAGCATTCAGCTCTGCTCATGGCTAAACCGCTGACACAGTGCTATTATTTCTGATCAGTCAGTCACAGGTCCGTAAAGACAGATCTATTAGATGTTCCTCTCGAAGGGAAAAGGACAGGGACTTTTCAAAGAGCCGGTATTAAGATAAGCTCATAAACCCTCAGGCCTTCTGCCATGAAAGACAGAACGAGAAAGAGAAATGAAGAGAGAGTCTGTCATGTGAATCGTCTACAGTCACGCTGAATCGCATTAGTTCTGCTGGGTGTTTACCTGAATTGGCATCGACCAAACCCAGACTCAGACTGGAAATAAGATCAACACAGTGAAGCATCACACCAGGAGTGCAGGTATGTGTGTGTGTTTACGTGTCTGTGTGTGTGTTTGGAAAGATCCCGCTGAGACTGTGTATAAAGTGAGCTCAGTACTGTCACCACCTGCGAGTCTTGAATGCATCTGATATAAAGAAACATCGATGCTGGAATAAAAACTCTACTGTAATGCATTTTGGGATAGAACAGAAACATTTAAAGGAAACACAATTCATTTCCTGTCTGCTGGATTGAGACTGAGGATACATCTCCCAGAAAGAAACAACCTGTCACCTAAAAAAAATCTAGCATTGCCGGGAACCCAGGAACAAAAAAGTAACTCCAGTCATTTTAAATCAGTGTGATCAGATCTCTAATCTTACACAACTGCACATTGTACTTTCAGCTATTCACAATTTTTTTTGACCAGTTTCCACCCCGGGAAGTGTCTAATAGTCTAGTATTTATCCGTCCCTCCAAGATTTTGCTAACTCCACAATATTTGGAAATCTTGCAATTTTTCAACAGCTTTTCTGCACATTTGGCCCAAGATGTCTCATGTGACATCAAAACAACGTTCGTTGACCCAAAGTTCTCTTTGAGTCACGTGTTTGGAACACGAGTACAGCTATTATAGGAAGTAATTACATACTGTATGTGTCTTCACTGGTAGGAGTTTAAAAAAGAATCCTGTGCTTGCAGATTTCATTAATTCAAGTAGTTTTCCTAAAAAAAAAAAAAAAAAAATCTGATTATGATTTAGAGGAGATGTTCTACAGAGCTTGGACTAACCGTGAGTCTTTTGGCCGCGTTCACTTCGATCATTCCCCTCAGCAGGTTCTGGCAGTCAGGAGGGATAAAGTGAGGCATATGGAAGACTCCCAGCTTCACCTTCTCCAGCAGGTTCCTCAGGTTGTCGTCGTCGAACGGCAGAGCACCCTGACACACACAAGATCGCAAAGGATGAAAGGAGACAAACAAAGCACGTATCGTACACAAGTAAAACATACGAACGATGCAGAAACGTCCGAGACGTATTTATCAAAATCAATAGAATCAGACTCGTTTGCCAAACAGAGACAATTAGCACGGTTCCACGTTGAGCCGACTTTATCTTCTTTATTTCAGCACAGCCGCTGACCCAACACACACAGCTGCTTATGTCAAACGATGTGCCTGACACATAGATGTGACAGGCGCCAGGCCCGTGTAACAGATGATGTAATCAGACAAAAGCTAGCGGCCAATGTCACTAAAACAAAACGCAGATGTCTGGAGAGAAAAAAGAAAAAAAAGAACAAAGCAATTCCCTCACCAATGCAAAATATCTGAGTAGAGCAGGGACCTGTCATAGAGAGAAGCTGCTTTTGTTCTGAAAGAAGACTGATTGTTTTGTAAGGTGAATATAGATGTAATAGAAAAAAAGCAAATAGGAAGGAATCAATCAGGTTTGTAATAAAGGTGTAGCACCTGCTTTGAGTGCAATATGGCCTAGTAGACTCAAAGAGATCATGTCCAGCACTTAAAGTTTCTCTGAGAGTAACAGAACAACATAAAAAGATGGTGTAGAATTTATATATTATATGTGAATCCAGTACTCATGGATTTGTTAATATTTTAATTGTAATTGTTTGTAAAAGTGTGTCACAGAGAAGATTACTTTCTTTTAACACCAATAACTCATTCATTTCTCTTATACTGGTCATTTTAACAAATCTTAACAAATTTAAGCACTTTTTAACTATTTACAGATACGTTTAATGTTAAGGAGCGTCTATGAGTTCAGCCATTTTAATATCCCACACTGCACTGCAGAATAAGAAAAAAAAAAAAAAAAACATGAAGCATCGATGCTTACTTTGCTCCACTAATGAAAATTATGTCATATTTTCTGAAGCAACTTGAGAAAAAAATTATGAATGATGAACTCTTGTAAGTAGCTTGTTAGCGTCATTGTAGCTCTCACCTGATGCTACTTACATAACTTAACTATATAAATCCGTTTGTTTGCGTCTAATGAATGTTTTATGATTTTATGGCGAATAATGATTTAACGAAATCTGCTAGTTAGCCTACGATCCATTTTGTACCATGACAGCAAAGTGTGGGAGTAAGCTAACACGTTTCTACGGTATATAAAACTTAAATATTACTTTGATGCTGGAATCATATGCCAGAAATTGACTATCATCAGTTTCCCAGTGTGTAATGTCCTTACCGGTTCTTGAACTAGGGCACTAGAGAGACTTTGTTTGAGACACCACCAAGTTAGCTCCTGTTATCACTTACATTATAACACCTTTAAACTATACGAGTTTGTGAGAATGTGTTACTAAATAAACAATAATAATATTAGACAGAGCGGAGCTTTAAAGTCGTTTATATTATAGATGGTACTACTGTCAGAGAAAAAATCCACACCTCGTGACCTGAAAATTCAACAGATAAACCAATACTAATGCAGCTCTAGCGAAGTCTACTATCTACTGAAATAAATGTCTGAAATAAAGAGCAGAATTACGATACAGATTATTCGATTTTTATAAAATACGGTAGATTTTACAGAATGACATCCTACAAAGCACAGACATTACTTAGCCCTTAGCAAGAATATTTTAAGAATACTCTTCAAATTTACTAGATAGAAATACAGAGCTGCTAAAGAGACACTGCAGTGGAGCGATCGAATAAAAACATCAGATTCTTGGATGAGTTCAGTTTCTTTGCTGTTTCTTTTGATGATGAAGTGCCTGGTCAAGCCTTTTAAGAACTGATGAAGAGTTTTATAGAGGTTACACACACACACACACGTCACAGCTCTTTTTGAACTGATAATAATCACATCACATAATTCTTAACTCGGATTCACTGCAGTCTACAAACATGAACTTTGTTTAGTTCTCTCTTTATGAAGTACATGCTCGTGTCTTGTAGTTCTGCCTTTTTTATTGCCTTTCAGTGTGTTCCCTGTTCTCGACTCTTATTAAACCTGTTTGTTTAATGCCTCCTTGTCTCACGTTCGTTTGGATCAGCAGCCTAAATTAGCTCCTATTATTTTTTTATGAATAAACCTCCTGCACTCGCATCCAACCTCCGACGTGACAAAAATACACTCAATTATTCAGTATTTTACAACAGTAGGTATTTTAAGATGCTTCAGAGCTAAAAGGTTACAAAATATTCATTCATTTTTCAGCGGGTGTGTCACGATTCTGTAGAGGTGCTGGATGCACTTGCAGATTTGTGTTGAATGTGTAAACAAACAACCAAAACTGTGAAAAACATGAACTATGGATAGAATGGAAATAAAAAAGACTATGAGCATTGTGGTACACACACGAAAAAACTCAGCAACCACAAAAGCTTGAAATAATACAAACCCAGAGCTCAGGTTGAAGTGCTTATTAAGAATAACATGCATAACGAATACTGTTCTGAGTCTGGTTTCTCTCAAGGTTTCTTCCTCATATATCTCAAGGAGTTTTTCTTCGCCATTGTCACCTCCGGCTTGTTCGGTAGGGATTGATGTTAGAGATAAATACAGTAGTAACTTCATTTTAAATTCTATTTTTTAAATTCTGTTTCTACATTTCTGTAAAGCTGCTTTGAGACAAAGTTAAAAGTCCTATACAAATAAACTGAACTGAACAGAAGTCTGTTGAGTTATGATGGAATCAGTAGGTTATTTGGGAATTTCTCAACTGATGTTTTATATGAAAAAAAAAGAAAATAAAAAGGAAAATTCAGACATATCACTGCGTTGGCGTTAGTATTGTAGGATAGCAGAAATATCCATGTCCACATCACCATTCCATCCATAAGTACATTGCAGTAATCCAGGCTCTGGTTCGGACCATTCGGACCCCGGAACTTTGCTTTCCATCCCACCCATGTTACAAAATATTACAAAAATGACTCGACACCACCGTATTTTCTTCCACTGTCTAAACAAAGCAAAAGTTGATTCGCATGAACTGTTATAATGAAGACCTAATTACCCATCTCTAATCTAATCCGGACCAATAGCCCTGTAGTGCCTGAGCTGAACAAATTTTCTCTCTTCAGTGCCAGAAAAATTCAGAATGATTCCAAATTAGGCATTGCATCTGTTAAAAAAAAAAAAAAAACACAAAAAAACACAAAAAACAAAGCTCTCTCTGTTTTCTCGGCTCATAAACACCCACACGAACAGAAGGAAATGGAAACATTCCTTTATTTGGATCATTAATTTAATCAGAGGGGATATCCTTATGCTGATCTTCACTGCCTGCTGACATCTGAGAGAATCTTTCATTTTCTAATTAAGACTTTTTAACATGAGTAAGAAATCTCGAAAATAACTTCCTAGTTGTCTCGGAAGCGGGAAGGAATGGAAAACACACCACTTACCACTAAAAGTGCAAAGAGGATGACACCACAGCTCCAAACATCTGCTTTCCTGCCATCATACTTCTCTCCCTGTCAGAGTGAGTGAGTGAGTGAGTGAGTGCGTGAGAGAGAGAGAGAGAGAGAGAGAGAGAGAGAGAGAGAGAGAGAGAGAGAGAGAGAGAGAGGTGGTTGGAGGGCAGGCTGGTCTGAGAACTACATTAGGACAGATGGCACTGAGAGTACACTTACCCTAATCACCTCTGGACAGGCGTAGTGAGGAGATCTGAAAGAGAAAAAGCATGGATGAATTACAGACATTGCCAAAAAGACGAAGATACCAACTACATGTGGTCTTTCAGGACAACAGCCTCCTAATCAATACACGACTTTCGGACTGTACTAAGGACATTATTCATAATAACACTCTCCAGTGTTTATAACAGTTTATAAATCACATCCTCCAGTGTCACCCAAATGAGGATGAGGTTCCCTTTTGTGTCTGGTTCCTCTCAAGGTTTCTTCCTATTCCAGCTAAGTTTTTCCCCTTGGAGCAGTCGCCTCAGTCACCTCGGTCTTGTTGAATGGGGATAAATACAAAAACAACTAATACTAATATTAACCTTTGTATGAAATAAAACCTTTTGTACTGTATTTATTATGTTCTGTAAAGCTGCTTTGAAATAACGTCCATTGTTAAAAGAGCTATACAAATCAAATTGAATTGAATTTCTTTCACTTTAGTGTGTAAAACACATGCAAACATACATAATAACACTCACTAAAATGTGTGCAAGCTGAAATTCCCACAGGGTCAACAAATGAGAAAGAAAGCATGCGTTGTCCTCTTTGCATGTTTATTAGTGTAAGTAATATAGGATCTGGGGCATGAAAATACATGCATTTAGCACAAGCAAAGTTAAATAAACTAAACCGTTTGAGATTAGTGATTGTGTTTCTGTCTGTCATGGTGATGCTGGACTCAAAAGTAAACTACATTTCCCATCAGTCCTAGAATGTCACATGACCACATCATGTCCCCAGTGATAAAAGTTCTGGTTTATTGTCAAGCTCTTGTCATTGCATGGCATCGTCTCTGCTTATTTTTGCCCAATTTTAGTAGTTTGGACACGATTCTAATTTAAAACTCTGTTAGCATTCGCTGGCTTTAACAAGTATGAATGTAATATTTTTCTACTAGTTCTTTTCTACTCAAAAGAAGTTATTATATTTTCGGAATTATGTCAGTTTCTGTCCATTTTAATCATTAAATTTAGTTAATCACAATTACGGCTATTCTAGTAAGTTAGATAAAGGTTTCAGTCATGCATTCCATATAAACAGCAAATATGTTCCGTTTGCGTTAATAGAGCCGCCAACGTTAGCTTCGGTTCCCAGACTCTTTGAAACAGCAGCCACTATCAAGAACAAATCACAAAAACAGATTTATGTGTGGTTTGTTTTTCTTTGCACATCAGTGACTCAGCCAAAGTTTAGTGCTTACAATTTTTAGTACACTGCATGTGCAAAAAAAAAAAAAAAAAAAAAAAATCAGAGTTCAGAGTGTCAGAGTGAACTGGATCCTAAAAAGCTACTACAAATTAAATCTTCATATTTTATTTATTATTTATTTACTAGGCAGCGTTTAGCTTATAGCAGGGCATAACCAGACAAATAAAAACGACCAACAATCTTTAACTAGTAAAACTTTTACTAACCATAATTATTATTACAATATTCATTAAGATGATAAGTTTCAAGGTGATATATTATAAGCTCTCGTTCCGATGTTAATATTTTCGGCTCGGGCGCTGGCTCGCTGCCCGCCCCTCTTCCTCTGACACTGCTGAATGATCCAATAATGTAACATTAGATTTTAATGACTTCCTGCTAGAGGTCTGTAAAACTGCAGCCCAATAACTGTCAGAATTGTTTAACATATATATAAGTAATGACCCAGACGGTTTGGTTGCTTGACAGAGCTGTCAAATGAAGCCAGGCGCTAGCATCGACAGAGGGATGTCAAGGAGTTCCTTCTGTAAACAAGAGATACCTGTTTGCAAACGTCTCATAGCATTATGCAAATTCATGCAAATGAAACCAATTTGCAGCAGGCAAACAGTAGCTTGTCAAAAAGCATCCTAATTAAATCATGATTTTTCAAACTCTGACATAAAGTTGTTGCATTGGCATCTTATGTGTAGGGAAATATTCTGTCCATTATCATATTATTATTATTACTCAGTGAATGCATGGAAAAGTAATGGATTCTGCCTCGGCGACTAAACGTTACCGTCAGTTACCTCGCAATATGAGTATTGGCCTACTCCTGGGCATCATCATTAAAATACAGATTATTAAGCGATTAATAATAATTACACAGTGTTTTAGCTGTTCATTAAAGATATTGAAAAAGAAGTCATATGGACTGTTTCCAGCTGTTTATATCTCATTACGCCACAGTGCCGCTGAATTCTCTAATCAGATTGGTCATCAGGGATTGATTCATTTTCTATACCAGCACGGCTGTGACAATAGACGACAATCGGCTGTTATGCAAATCAGAAATTTGAATAAATACGCACGGTTTAAATATCTGAACCTTTATATTAAAGCAGCACATTAGCATGGACGTTTATAATCGCTTTTATAATCATTATTATCCACCCATCCATATTCTGTACTGTTTATCCTACACAGCATTGTGGGGGAACCTGGAGACAGTCCCCAGGGGGCTCAGAGAAAAAGGCAGGGGACATGATGGACAGGTAGACAAACCATCACACACCCACACACATTCTCACACATACACACACACACATTCACACACTACAGACAATTTAGAGATGCCAGTCAATGTCTGACTTTGGACTCATGAGTTCCCTGAGGAAATCCCTGAAGCATGAGGAGAATTAAATACCTTCAACCAATACAAAAAGGCTTAAATATTGCTGTTATGTAACAAAGAAAAGATTATAATTGCTGTAATGTGATGCTTTCTATAAGGAGATATTCATTTAGCAATAATAAAAGGAGTCATGACATGAGACATGACAAACTAGACTAATACTTTCTTTAGGAGACAAGAAAAGGGTTGATTGAAAGGACATTTCTAGCTGCTATAATGTACTGTAAGTCATAACAAAAACGAACGTGTTTGACAGTGTTAACCGCACCCATAAACAATTATATGTATAATTAACTTTGGGTAGTAACAGTAACTGCGCTTAGCAGCTGGTTGCATCATTATGAGAATTATGAATGGTCAACTGATGAGAGTTACAAATCTTTTTGTGCACATCAGTTGTAGCACTGACAGCTTTCAGCCCTGCACTGTGAACTCTACACTCCACAACTGACTAACAACACACTGCCTTTAACCACAACCATGCCCTGAGGTGAACTTACTGACATCCTCACAATTTATCATCCTTTCAGGTGCTTACTCTTGGTGTGTGTGTGTGTGTGTGTGTGTGTGTGTGTGTGTGTGTGTGTGTGTGTGTGTGTGTGTGTGTGTGTGTGTGTGTGTGTGTGTGTGTGTGTGGACAGAAGCCAATGTGTGTGAACACATTTTCAAAATCGATGTTAAAAAAATGCAACACAAGCTTTTATTGCAAAGATGATTTGCTCTGGAGTTCTGGCAGCCTGTCATCTGTTCCTGATCACAGTGAGGAAGTGAGATAAGGCCAGATGTGACATTTTTGTATGTTTTGCACATCCAGTATTACTGGTATTACTATAAGCAGAGATGACGTTCTGGTGATATCACAGTCACATGGCCACATTGGATTTTAATAGCTATATTTAAATTTACTTATCAGTGTCTCAAATCTGAATGAGAAGAATTGACACAGCAGGATAAATCGGATCTGCGTCACAAAATGATCTGATCAGCCGTGAAATTGGTACGTACTGTAGGCATCAAAATGATACTCGTGAAGGAAGACTGGGTTAACTGTCATGTTTTGTTCACTGACAGAGACTAAGCATTTACATTTACATCAATATACTATTAAAATTGATAGACATACTGTTCAGAATACTCCATATGCTCCCGATAAGAAATGTATGAACAGGTTCAAATTATCCTTTAGTTTTAGTTACTTTTAACAGATAACTACTTGATTTATCCATCCATCCATCCATCCATCCAAAGCTGCCCTGATGCTCTAGGAAAGAAGAGATCGTGTTTATAACTGTGGTTTTGGAATAAGCACTTATGAGGATCAGCTAAATAATGTTTATGGTATAGACTTTCTTAAACAAACACTCTATGGTTGCACGCCGGTATGTTTTTGTTTCGGCTTTACATTTTCATGCCCATAAATATGACGCTGAACAAAACGAACTGTGACTGATTGTATTACATGTCATTTGACTAAATCCTATATATAAAATTAATTGTTACAGTCAAGCTGAAACAAAATAAAAGCATGATTGACCTTCTCGAGATCATTAAAGAAATAATTATTATAATTATAATTAGATTATTAGAACACCAACTTAGTACTGAAACACAATGACATCACAATCTAACAAGGAGTAATGCTAGCTCTGGACAGTACTCGAACAACAGTACATGACCCATCAGCTAAATTGAAAACAGGGTCCAGGAAATTAGAAATTAGCTTTAGTTGCAAAATATAGGGGAGATAAAGTACAGTATGTAAAAGAAGCTCTGTGTTTCACTGCGTGCATGTGTGAAATACCAACCATTTGATATTCAACCCAAGTCCATTAGCTGTGGTAAACAGAATACATTTGTGTCAAGCAGAGAGCACACGAGGAGGCTAAAGATGAATGTGTTTAATTAAAAACTGTCATATCTGCGCTTAGAGATGGGCCAGGCAGCCATGAGGGGACAATCAATAATCTCAGCATGCTAGTGCCAGCGCAGTGCAATTCTTTCCTAGCGCTAGCACTCGCTAATATAAAGAGAAGTCGTGGAATTAGGGATAAGGGTTGGTCACTGAGGGATGACTTTATAGCACGCACAATACCAACTACTATCACTCCCCCTTATATATGTCTTGCTCATAGTGCTGATAATGCCATTTTATTGAGATAATAATGCCACTGATGAAATAATGATCAGATTTAAATCTAAAGCAGAGAGAGGGTGATACAGGCAGGCCATGTGGAGAGTGGTAGTTACATATCTAGACATTCAAGAAAAACTGTCCTTGTGTATTTGTTGTCCTTTACTTATCTCTGCTGTCAGATTGTGCCTCAGGTCGGGCTATCAGGCTATGCTTCCTGATGCAGGGAGATAAAAAGTTTTATAGCTAGCAATCTGAAAAGTAGTGCACTGACTGGAAGAGGTGGAAACTCACTGGTTTGCTGGTTACAACCTTGTTAGAGTTACACATCCAATTAGCATAAACATGTATGTTTTTTTATGTGTGAGAACACAATTTTCTGTTATTCACCACTTTGTAATAAAGACTGTTTTATAGCCACAAGGTTTTATAGACACAAAATGTTTCTTTCTTAAAATTAACATTGTATTTACCCTTAAGATCTACGGTACATGCTAGCTTGTTCAATTCTGTCATTAGCTATTGTTAATGTTAATGCTAGCTTAATGTTCCTGCTAACCTGCAACAGTGTTCTCATAAAATCTCCTTTATCACCTTTCCATGCGAGTGATTCAATTATGTCAAACCACATACACTCCATGCTGCTAGCATGTAGCATTTAGGATGCTCCTACTTTGCACAGTGGGACATCATTTTTTTAATCACACAATTGCAGACAATTTAATATTTGTGTAACCCACAGAGAATGATGTACAGAATTTCAGAGGTAAATTCGAATTCTGTGTAAAGTTTTTTCTAAACTGAGGTAAAAAATGTCTCATGCTGAAATCCACCAATTTTTAGTCAAATTAATTTGTTCATACTGATAACTGATCGTTATACAATTCTATGTATTGTACAATGTACAAAGTCAGTTGTAGTGTACTGGAAAAAGGGGTAATATGATTCTGGGGCTTTATATTTGTATTTTTTCTGTAATATACCAACAGCAAGCAATATGACTCACCCACAGCTAGTTTCTAAGAGACTGTCTCCAACCTGCAGAGAAGCCATTCCAAAGTCTGCTATTCTGATGTTGTTCTTCTCATCCAACAGCAGGTTCTCTGGCTTCAAGTCTCTGTGGCTGAAAAAAGAGGTAAATGTTTTACATGAAAAAAAAAAAAAACAGAACACATTGAGATATTAGATAACTTTTTGTTGCTTCTTTATTGTAGTGTTCATAATATCAGTTTAGTTAACAGATGAATGTAAATGTATAGGATGTCTTTAGAATTGCAGGTAAATATTGTAGGCTTTGCTCAAGGGTCCAGAAGTGGCAAATTGGTGGTCCTAGGATTCAAACCCACAACCTTCCAAACAGTATCAAACAGCTTAACCACAGGGCTAGGAGTTTACTACATAAATCTAAAAACCTTTTCATTCTGAAACATATCTTCTACTTTATTGTGAATTAGAGATAGAAGGAATCAAACACACCCACATGCATTTGTCCTAAGCACGCTGTTTTTCACAAGCCAATTCTCTAGCATACTAGTACAGTATTAATACAAATACTTGTATATTAGCTTTAGAAATACAGAAAGATTCCCCCAGCTCTTTAAGCTCTGTGAATGGGAACATCTTGATTTCTTGGTAAGTTACAATGCTGATGGTCAGTGAGTGGTGTAACATTACAGCATGTCAAATACACAGCAAACATATACGGTTTGCTAATATTGCAGGCCTAGCAGAGCAATGTCTTTTTAGCTCATTTAAGCAGAACAATTCAATCATTGACTTCAAGAAATCATCGTTGAGATCATCATGGGAAAGTATGTGTGTAGAAAGCAAGACCCAAACAATAAGAAAAATAAGAAAAGCCTTATGCTTCAGACATAAGCACACTGTAACTAGAAGTAAAAGCTGGCTATACTTTACTTAATTCAGAAAATAATGAATACCACTTTGAAAAAGTTGATATATTTTTAACTATGCATTTTTTTCACATCGGCTCTTTACATCCAGGTGGGTAAAAGATCTCAGCCTGAAGTCAATATCAGTTAACTAGCTTCTGTTAATGTTAGCAATATAGCTCATCTCAGGTGCCATAACATGGCTAATATAGCTGCAACGTAGCATGCTAAGAATGCTCTGCTGCATTGCTACTTGCTAAAGGTGTAATGAAGTATTCGAGGGGACTTGATTATCAGTATAAATAAAAACAATCATCTTAATGAAGAGCAGAAAAAATAACACTAATTTTCTCTTCATTTCTCTATTTGGATTTCAAAACTGCAGCAATTATACAGAGCGACTATGTAAATAAAAAATATAGAAAAGAGAATAGAAGTGACCTACTATTGACCAGAGAAGATCACAAAAAGTCAGTTATAGAACACAACAATCTCACAAGGTCTCTCTCTCTCTCTCTCTCTCTCTCTCTCTCTCTCTCTCTCTCTCTCTCTCTCTCTCACACACTCTCTCACACACACACACACACACATACACACACACACTCTTACACTTATTCCACTACAAACGCTATGAACACGTTCAAGATCAAAAGGAAACTTTTCCAAAAACGTCATTTTAAAAACATTACAAATCAACAATTAATGTGGTTACACTGAATCTTCAAACAAACATTTTTTTTTATTAAATCTAAATTTTTTTTATTAATTTTTTTATTAAACACATAGTTACAAAGCAGGCCACATGGAAAAGCCATATGTCCACTTGACCAAATCTATAAACGATCATTCCTCATAGTTTTAGTTTAAACTTTATCGTTGACCTCAGAATGATACTGTATGATCTGTAGCTCAGAATGATCTGTAGCTTGCTGCTGCTTCAAAGTATAAGTTTGTGATCAGACAATGTTTTGCATTCTCTCTGATGCAGCTGAGGATTTGTCTCAGCTGGACGTTGGCCATTCCGCTCTCTATTATGCTTGGCCATGGACAAAGACAAAGACAAATCCTGTCTGTCTAAATAGCCTGCTGTGAGGCTGGCAGCTAGGAAATGGTCTCCAAGTCTGATGCAACTGTATCTATAAAAAACAACACATGGTGGAGCTGGAATGACTGGAAATGAGTAGAATTCACCACAGACCAGGGGATCTGAAGACATTGTAACTGATGTCAGGTAGGTGGAATAGTTAAACTAGATATGCAATGTATTGCTTTTCTCTAAATGATCCTGACCTCCTAGTTTCTAACCAAACCAGAACCTACATGTACCTAATTTGCTGTTAGGACAGTCGTGAGGCTCTCGCTCAATAACAGCGGGTGTCGAACAGACTCCTCTGATTTGTTAGAGGAGAAGAAGCAATCAATAAGAAGTAGTTTGAAAAAATCTGGATCGTAAATTCGATCTTTCAGACTGAGTCACACTAGAGCGCTCCTGATGCAAGCATAGTTGGAGGAAATGTTGCTGGTTGGGGGTTAACTTCAAATGTTACTGTAGTGTTTTTTTGTTGTTGTTTTTTTGGTGTGATTACAAAATTGTTTCGTTTTCCCTTCAGCGACACGTCCACACTCCTATGTTTCCAGGCTGTCCACTTGACCTGCCCTTCCCCTCACATTAACTTTCCCTCCCCCTGGTTCACTATTGCTACTTTTTGAGGAAAGTGCTGAGGAAGATGGATGGTCATTATCCCCCCTGACCAACACTAACACTCAGAACCAATAAAGACAGCCTTGCAGAGAGGACATGCTTTCTGTCAGCAAGGCTGCTGCGACACCCTGGGGCCCATGTCATAAAGTCTTTCTGCCAAAAAGAGCAATTTCAAGCCAGCAATCAAACGGATCTAAAGACCGGATATTTTTTATTTATATATATTTAAGTTCTTTCGGGTGGCTATTTCTGATTAAATAGACCATACAGACACACACAAAAAAACACATATCTTATAAATACACAGTGCTTTGTAAAAGTATTTACACCCCTGACCAATTATCTTGTATTACTGAATTAGAAATGGTGCATTAGAATTTTATTAGATTCAATAATTTATTTTAAATCACTGGAACTCAAAAACAATTATTGTAAGTTGACACTGATCCCAAGCACAAGGACAAAACAACATTGAAGATGAAGTCTCAAGAACAGAAATGTCCCACAGTGGCCTAGACAAAGTCTTAATCGCAATCCTAATTTAAAAATTGCAGTCCATAAGCATCACCATGAATCAAATCTGACAAAATGAATGGGCCAACATCACTTTAGCAGTGTGTGCAAAACTGGAGCATTTGAACCCCAAATGTTTTAAAGCTGTTTGGCTCGACCAAATATTAATTGTGTGGGTTAAATTCTTATGCAAGCAAGATATTTAAGTTTATTTTTTATTTTTTTACTAAAATATTTCCAAACAAAACATGTCACCTCACAATAATTGATTTTGAGTTCCAGTTAATTATTATTATTATTATTATTATTATTATTATTATTATTATTATTATTGTTGTTGTTGTTGTTGTTGTTGTTGTTGTTAAGCACCTCTAATTTCCAATATCATATTTGTTAAGATGATAGACAGTATATAGTACGGGCAGCGGTTAAGGCTCTGATCAGAAGGGAATGAGTATAAATCCATGCAGCCATACTACTGTATAGCTGAATCCTTGCCAAGATCCTAATCTGCACATTTGTTTCCTGCCTCAACTCACAGTGGACTACTTTTGCTTTGGATTAAAGCATCAGCTAATCAGATAAATGTGTATTTTATATGTTTATATGGTGTATATACTTACTTGGCATGCATATTATTATATTAGATGTCAATGGACTACGTGTGTGCTTTTACAGGTTTAACTGTACAATGCCCTTGAAAAGCAAATCTATGCAGAACATCTACGATGAACACAGGATGAAAACAGCCAAACAGGATTGGAACTTATTTCTTCTCTTTATCTCTAACTGTCATGACAAGTTCAGACCTAAACTTCTAAACTTAATGAAATAATGAATAATAATCAATAGTATCACTTAATGTAGTCTGACTACTTGCAAACTGAAGCCAAAATTATTTTCAAATCGAGTTTATTCACATTTTTAAGGCAGCAGATAAACTTTCATTTCCATGTTGAAATGTTTTACAATGTATACTAAGAAACCATAAATATATTGACCCAAATGTGACAGGACTTTCCATGAATTTATATTTGTTTAGGATATTTTCTAACCTGGATTTTCTCACACATGGAATATCCCGATTTCATTACGCTGTTATGCTAATGGACTCATCAGTTCGGTATCATCATCAATACAATCATACACTCTGTACATATCACAACTGACAAAATAGGTCAAAGAACCAAGTATAATAAGCAGTAGAAGAGTCTGAATTAATCAGTGATTATTTCCCCACTATTTCCTCACTGACAAAGACGTGTTAAGTGAAGAGACTATGATGAGGCTATCGTTTAAGTTCCTGAAGTGTCTTTTACCTTAAGTAAAGAAACAGAGAATAATGCTAACAAACAAAGTGATGTTTCGATTCACTTCCTTTGTAAACCTACTAGTAGAGGAAACAGAATGCAATTTATAAAACAATTTCTTTCTTTTTCGCTTTTGTGGGTAACAAGTTTTAAAAATGCTGGAAGATTACTCCTGATTGAGATCGTTTCGGTCATGCTGAATGGTCTTAACTTCCCTAGATGTTTGTAACTTTATGAAATGTTGTTTAAATCCTAACTTTGTGATTGATAGCATTTCCTCAGGCAGAGTCAGAGATTTGGAATGTAAGTTGTAACACAAGCTGAGAGAGACAAAACATCCCTGCAGTTCTATTTATTCAATCACTCCCATCACCTATCTAGAGAAGCCTTCAACCCATCCATCAGAAAAAAAAACAGGTGATTGTAAATTGGAGTCTTCATTAGGCATGGGCGATGGGTAAACAGATGCAAATATTGTGCTAATGGCTATGCTTTCAATGCATTAGCATAGTAATGCATGAAGAGGGTACAGTCATAAATACAAATTTAGTACGTAGGTCATTCTATTAAAAACATTAATGCCAGTGAAATAGCTTTTAAAATATTTCTAATTAAAACTACATTTGAATAGATCTACTAGAATTTTTTTATATAATGGTTAAACTTACACTACACTCTCACTCACTCACTCATTTTCTACTGCTTATCCGAACTACTCGGGTCACGGGGAGCCTGTGCCTATCTCAGGCGTCATCGGGCATCAAAGCAGGATACACCCTGGACGGAATGCCAACCCATTGCCGGGCACACACACACACACTCTCATTCACTCACACACTCACACAATCACACACTACGGACAATTTTCCAGAGATGCCAATCAACCTACCATGCATGTCTTTGGACCGGGGGAGGAAACCGGAGTACCTGGAGGAAACCCCCGAGGCACGGGGAGAACATGCAAACACACACACAAGGCAGAGGCGGGAATCGAACCCCCAATCCTGGAGGTGTGAGGCGAACGTGCTCACCACTAAGCCACCGTGCCCCCCTAACTTACACTACACTATTTAGTAAAACTTCTAACTTTGAAATGTTGTGTATGACCCTAACAGTCATTTTACAGATGCCACTTTTGAATGTGACAGCTAAAGCTGTGAATTGTGCCCTGACATCTTAATAAATAACCTGTTAAAACATTTGTAGCTTTGTGTTGCGAGGCTCAATTTCTCTCTGATTATTTCCTCCTGTTGTACAGCTAATTGAAGCCCTCCGGGCTCGAAGCTCTGCGGAGCGAGAGCAGATGGAGCGAATTTCAACACGCTTTTCCCTGTTTATCTCTGAGCTGAGGATAGAAGATGAGCTTGAGGACACAGTCGGTGATGAAAAGTAGTATCATGTGTCATACCGAACGGGGCCGATCTGTCTCCGACCTGCCAGAGAGGCAACATCATGATGCCTCACTGGGGTGATAATTGGTATTTGCAACAATGCCTCATAATGACTAAGTAATGCTCCACTTCAGGTGGCGTCGTCGTACATAAATGAGGTTGCCAGGAGTGATAGATGTGTCAACACCAGCCATATGATACATGAAATCAGAGAAAGTAAACATTAATATGAAGAAAAACATTAATATAAGCTTTTCTCAGGATCTCAAAATTGGGCATTGAATCCTCTGAAATTTGGTTATAGTGATATGGAGAAAATAAGCAAGAAAATAAATATGTAGTTTTATGGAAAATACTGAGAGATTAGTAAAGACCTTTCTTCTAAATGAATAAAAACTTTATTTTTTGAAGCATTGGAGTAGAAGTGGAACATCAACATAGTTTTACTCATATGGACCATCTTGTCTAAAATATACATCTTTCCAATGCAATGAATTATTTACTTAATTATTTTGTAACTAGTGGTACTAAACTACCTCATGTGGTAGGTTTCATTAAAACACACACACACACACACACACACACACACACACACACACACACACACACACACACACACACACACACACACACACACACACACACACACTACACATATATTGGGCTTAAATCCGAATGCATATAATGATGTTTGGAGCATTGCACAGCTACAGAAACAGATGTTTGGAGCACTAAACTGGTATAGATACAAATGTTTGGAGCATTAGCCTGGTACATATGCAGATGTTTGGAGCATTAGCCTGGTACATATACAGATGTTTGGAGCACTAGACTGGTATAGATGTTTGGACCACTACATGTATATTTATAGATGTTTGTAGCACTAGACTGGTACAGATACAGATGATGGAGAACTAAACTCGTACATATACAGATGTTTAGAGCACTAGACTGGTATAGATGTTTGGATCACTAAACTGGTATATATACAGATGTTTGGAACACTAGACTGGTACAGATGTTTAGAGCACTAAACTGGTACATGTACAGATTAGTGTACTGTAGCACTAAGCTGGTATAAATAAAGATGTTTGGGGCACTAAACAAATACAGAGGTTTGAAACACTAAACAGATATAGATGTAAGGAGTACTAAACAAATACATATGTTTGGAGCAATAAACAAATACAGATGTTTGGAACACTAAACAGATATAGATGTAAGGAGTACTAAACAAATACATATGTTTGGAGCAATAAACAAATACAGATGTTTGGAACACTAAACAGATATAGATGTTTAGAGTACTAAACTTGTACAAATGAAGTTGTCTGGAGCACTAAACAAATGCAGTACAAATACAAATGTTTGGAGGGCTAAACTGGTACAGTATATATACAGATGTTTGGAGCACTAAACCGGTACATATACTGATACAGTAGAATTGTGTTACACTCCTATTATTTTAAAAATAAGCTTAATATTGTAATTCAGCGGTAAACAAGCTTGCATAAGGAATTTAATGCACTTACCATATGGAGTGACTGTGACAGAAGTCCAGTGCTGAGATGATCTGTCTGAAAAACTTCCTGGCCTCTTTAGGTGTTAATCTGCCCTTCTTTACCAAGTAGTCGAAAAGCTCGCCACCGGACACGTGCTCTAGAACCAAATATCTACAGAAACAGAGGAAAGACTGTATTAAACTGGTATCGCTTGTGCTTAGGGTTGCATATGGGACAAAAGCAAAAATAATCAGTTGCATATGGGTCAAAAACAAAAAAAGCTTTAAACACAACAAAAAAACAAATATTAGAAAGATCGGGCAATGTGTTACAATATATTATTTACAGATATTTCACTAGATATGAAAATATTTCCTGTGCAATTTTAACACTGTTTGTTTAAGAACGCGATCAGAAATCCATTCTAATTAAAAGAATCAAAAATGTTATTAACATCTTAAAGAGCATATTCTAGTGTAGAGTTTGGCAGTTGTGTCACACACATTACACCCATGTGCATATTCAAACAGACATGCGTGCAGCAGCATACACACGGTCGCACAGCCACACACAGAAACAGACACACAGATCTGCTGATTTATTAGTCGATTAAAAGATTTTCTCATGCGATTACCTGACAGGGCAATTTAAATTAGGGATGAATTCATACTTGATTTGTGAGCGTAAAAACGTTCTTAGGCAAACATTTTACGGCCGCTTGGGCCATCCATCTGTGTCATCAGAATATTATGAAAACAAATTTCTTGGCAGTTTCCACGGTGACGCTTTTATCAATTATTGAAAACTGCATTAGGCCTAACCAGTGGAGCGCAAATCCAAGAGAAAGACTGAGCACACCCTCTACTACGACATGCGTCATGAACTCTCTCAGACACACACATACACAGTTGCAGCCAAATACCCAAGAAATGTGTGTACTTACAAATATTTCTTGTTTTCATACACATCGTGCAACTTCAGTACGTGAGGATGTTCTATGAGCTTCAGGATCGCTATTTCCCGCTCAACCTGCAGAGGGAAAGAGAGAGAAATAAAACGAATGAACCTACAAGGACAAGAGCACATAGATGAACACATATTTACATCTTTAAAACGGTAATAAAGCAATAATGACTGTAATACCGTCGGATTCCACTGTGTTTTCGTTAAACGTAACAGCAGAGATGCAGTTCACTGATATTATCCTGTCCAGTCATGTCTAATTAGCGCCTCCAGCACTTTCATTAAGAGGCTGAACATTAATCAGCTCTTGGCAAGGAATAAATAAAAAAAAACACAACAGCAGTGTGAAGTACTGGGTGTGAGTTCTACATCCAGAGCTGGAGCCATGTGACACACACCATCATACACTAACTGGGTGCCTGAATGAAGCACATCAGCGTGTAAACAGTGTTTCAAAGCTGCTCTGAACTTTTCCACATTTCCATTTAAACCCAGAGGCACATACTGTAGCGTGTCCACCCACCAGCATGGTGTTGGGAACTGTCAGAACACCAGGAAGAGAAAGCAAGACTCAGGACCCTTTATTATGAGGTTGCAGTTATACCTGTTGCAAGAATGTGTCATGTACTTTATTCATTGTTAAGTCATATATTACTATTTTCTCTTTATCTATACACAGTAGATTATTTTCCTTGGAATTTTAATGACCATTTCCCAAATCCAAGGTGTTTTAGATATGAGTTTTATTACATCATCATTCATAATACTGTATCAAGAAATCATCTGCATATACACATCTTCATATAAATTATAGAATAGTAACATTGATTATCTAATTATCTTGAGTTTAATATGTTGGCTTGGCCTCCAATCCAGATCTGATCAACAATCTGTGAGATATGCCAGACAAACCATCCATGAAGACCCCAAATCACATCTTAGAGGACTTAAAGGATCTGCTTCTAATGTCATGGTGCCGGATGCAACAGCACACCTTCAGAGATGTTCTGGAGGTCATTGCTTGAAGGGTCAGAGCCATCTTGGTGGCACAATAGGCCTGTACTTCATCAAAATTAAAATCTAAATCAGAATCACTCTGAATGGGGAACTTTGTGACAATTCCCACCAAAGTCTAATTCTCAACACTGGAACTAATACTGGTACTAATGAAAATGACCATATGGGATCCGATGCTATTTCACTCTTATTACTGAACACCTGCTCAGTGTCACACAGCAGAAGCAGCATTAAGGCAAGAATCCAGCGTTCATCAACGTTCAGCAAATTTCATTTTCTCTGTCTGTAAAACAAAACTCGGTAAAGCATCAACGCTCATGATCATTTACACAGTTCCTAATCTGTTCACTTGATCCCAGCAGCAATAAAAGTCATCTACTTAAAATTTATTGAAAAAAAAAAAAAAAAAAACTATATCGCATATGAGGTAGATCGAGGAAATATGACAGGAGATGCTACGCTTCTGGTATTAGCCATAATGCAATATTTGTACCCAAACATATGCTTTTAAGTATTGTTTGTTTGTGGTTCATCATTTTATTTGTTTTATTTGAATGTAAAAAAAAAAAAAAAAAAGCTACGGAGATAAGATAAGCTGCACAAACCCTAGCAAACCCCTCTCAGCATGTGCTGGACTGGAAGTCTCGGTAAAAGTGTACAGAAGCCAAGTGACTCCTCTACACCAGCTGCTCCTTCTCACCTCAGCGCTCTCTCCACACTGCATGTTGATACTACTGCAGATTCGTGTACCTGGGGTTCATATCAGTGTCTGAACAAAGAATGTGCATCTACCAAACATGCCAGCTTATCACACACACAGCACAAAGATTACTGTGGCCACACACAAACATGAGCTAGAGCATGGAGAACACTTACAAAAAGCTCTTTGCTATTTTATCAGTGGAGTTAACTTCTCATAAACAACCAGAACCAAAATCAGAACATTCGAAACCATTCTTAAGATTGTAGAAAGAACATTATTAACAGTTCCATTATTTATTTAAATCACCATTTATCACCCAAATGAGTATGAGGTTCCCTTCTGAGTATGGTTCCTCTCAAGGTTTCTACATATCATCTCAGGGAGTTTTTCCTTGCCACCGTCGTCTCCGGCTTGCTCATTAGAGCTAAATGTTAGAGATAAAGAGGAATAATTTGTTGCTGTTTTAAATGTTGAAATTACTAAATCTGAAAACCTAAAAATAGACTTCAGGTTAAAATGTTCAGGTCAAATTTATATCCTGTTCATCTTTACAAGCACTGTGCAAATAAAATTGAATTGAAATGAACTGAATTAAATTTGTATAATCATATTACAATATAGTGCATTTAGTATTCAGTATTAAAAAAAACAACAAAAATAACTGAATTCCTTTGGGATTGAGATGAAGTGACTGAAAAAATGCTGATACGATCCACACATACAGGCTCAGACACACGCACACAGGCTCAGACACACACACACACACACACACACACACACACACACACACACACACACACACACACACAAACACACACACACACACACACACACACACAAACCTACAATTATCTCCACAAAGCCATCTCAACCACCTCAGCAAACCGAGTGACAGACTGAGAGGAAATTGTCATTTTATTACCATCAAAGCCTCAATTCTTCAAAGATCTGTCACCCAGACCTCTGTGACAGCGAGAAAAAACTAAATAAATAATAAAACGCTTCCTTTTTTAATCTCTGCTTGACTTGCTGCAATATCAAGCACCCAGTCATGACAATTGCTCCTTTGCATTTGTCTCCCTGCCTTCACTTCTTCTTCCTTAGGAAAACAGAGTGAGACGGCTGGCGTGTGTGAAGAGCTCAAACACATGCTTAGTCATGATCATCTGTGTTCTCATGTCTGATTCTACTGTAGCTGCATCCTGGATTATTCTCTACATTCTGAATAAAATAGTCAGAAAATGTTAGAAATATGAGTTTTAGGAACTAAATTAAATGTTCAGACTGCTTACAGAAGCCTCAGAAGAATATCATTAGTTGTGCTGAAACTCGTGACTCCAGTGGCATGAGCTAAGTGAGAAGGACAGATAGACGGACAGACGGACGTATGGACAAAAGGAAGGAAGGAAGGAAAGAAAGAAAGAAAGAAAGGAAGGAAGGAAGGAAGGAAGGAAGGAAGGAAGGAAGGAAGGAAGGAAGGAAGGAAGGAAGGACAAACAAATGGACAGATGGATGGATGGATAGATGAATGGAGTAACGAAAAAAAGGAAGGAAGGAAGGAAGGAAAGAAAGAAAGAAAGAAAGAAAGAAAGAAAGAAAGAAAGAAAGAAAGAAAGCTTGTCATATGACTGAACTGAAACTTACTGAACGTTACAAAGCACTGACATTGGATTCCATAAACCAGTAAGTGTTCATGTTTTTCTAGGTTAAATAATTAATTGTTAAGTTTAGTTTGTGTGGATTGTCCAGCACAATAACACAAAGTTCTGTGTAAGTTACCTCAGAAGTCACTACAGAGATGTAGCATTTTAGAACAAACACATAAATCTAATTAAAATCATGCCCTCTGAGAGACAGGTTCTGCTGTCATTTATACACAAGTCCAGCCACCAGAACACACACACACACACACACACACACACACACACACACACACACACACACACACACACACACACGATCACTTAACCATTAGAATCGCCTTGCCTGTGTTTGTTATATGTAGAGGAGAGAGGCAGCTCTCTGCTTTGTCTCATTACAGCAGAGTGGAAGTGTTCACCTCAGTGCCCTTTCTCATTGGCTTAGCATGTTTAATCATTATCACTAGTGCAACAGCGCCTTGCAAAAGTGATTATCGAGTGATTCATTTCCCTCGAGAACTGGGTTTCAGACTCCTAAAGCCAGAGTTTACCATCGAATTACAAGGTCAAATGACTGCTAGGCACTGACTGGAACGCTACTGGAAGTAATTTGATTTGAACTGATGACATGCATGAGCTGCGGTTCGGATATTCCATTTCTCTGCCTGCTTGAACTGCGGAAAAAGAACAATGAATTGCTAATCCAGGATATTGAGAGAATCTGAGTGTGTGTGTTAGTGTGTTAGTGTGTTTGTGTGTGTGTGTGTGTGTGTGTGTGTGTGTGTGTGTGTGTGTGTGTGTGTGTGTGTGTGTGTGTGTGTGTGTGTGTGTGTGTGTGTGGTGTGTGTGTGTGTGTGTGTGTGTGTGTGTGGATAGTCACTTCACCAAGGCTTTGTTCTTGCTTCCTAATAAGAAACTCAATCCCCAGGCTCTTTTTGTGTAGGTTGTAACACAATAGATGTAAACAAGATTTATGATTAATAGATTTAACACCATTACACTCAAGTGCTGTGTGATTGCAGAGTGCTGATGGAAAGCTAATACGGCTAATTGAATGGCTTTTGTAAAGACGGTCAGAGAAAGCAGAGGCCTTCAATAAAGGCAAACAGAGAACTGGAAAAACGAAGGCATGATTACAGGAGAGAAAGGACAGGACTGTTTTAACCCTGGATGTGCCATTTTAACCTGTTATTAATCAAAACACACACACACACACACACAACCTCCCACATTTACCCCTTCCTCTCATTTTTTTGTTATACTAGGCTATCTGTAATTTTGGTTGTTATTTACAGTCATTATTGTTATTTACTATCATTCACTTTTCTGTCTTGTACTGTGGACAAAAAAATATCCAACAAGCTACTTAACTGTTAATAAACTAGCTAGAATTTGTCTCAGGTACACATGAGCAGGATTTCAATAATAGACATGTAAGCGTATTATTTGGCAAGTCAAACCTTTCAAAATGTACCATATCAACTAATGTTAGCAAGATTGCTAGCTGTTCTATATCTACAATTATCCAGGCACTTATAAAAATTCATTCATGGTGCCCATAATGCCCTACAATTTAATGACAACATACAATTTCACAGCAATCATCTTAAGATATGGAAATGTCAGCATAAAATATGTGGGCTAGCATTTTTTTTTTTTTCCAGCAAAGACAGCTCAAAGATAATTAGGAATACAATACATCATTCATGTTTATCTCCTTTTAAGTTTGAACATTCAGCTTTTTAAATCATTCCTATTTGTATTCAGCAATTTAAACTCTCTCACATTGATTTGTGCCAATGCAGAAACAATGCTTTTAATGGTCACTTCACCTCCTGTCACTGGCTGCGTCCCAAACCGCATACCAGCACACTGCAGAGAATAACTGAACTGTACACTGAAATACTGTGCCTAGTGCCACTGCAAACTGGGGTGTACTTTTTTTTTTTTAAAGAAAGACTTTTTATTACTCGTTGAAAAATAAAACATTGCTAGACTCTGCTGGAGTGTTTCTTCTTCTTCTTCTTCTTCTTCTTCTTCTTCTTCTTCTTCTTCTTATTGTTGTTGCTGTTATTATTATTATTATTATTATTATTATTATTATTATTATTATTATTATTATTGTTATTATTATTATTGTTATTATTATTATTATTATTATTAATAATAATAATAATAAGAAGAAGAAGAAGAAGAACAACAATAATAACAATAATAATAATAATGTTATGAATATTATTGTTATTAATGTATTACTACTATTCTATGTATGAAAAGATAAAACCATAAATGACTGTAAACACGTAAATAATAAGTATTAATCAATAATAATATATTTTTTTTTTTGTAGTTTGTAGTTCATTTGTAAAGCCAGTTTGTACTCAGAGTCATGTTTACAGGCACAGGGAGTAAAAAGTTTAAAAAGCCCTCCAAAGAAGATAGCGTTAAGCATTGTGTCTGAAATCGTACAATGAGCTCATATGTAATGCAGTAAATTTACATTCCCCCATTTTTATCAATCTTTTATCAATGAATTCAATCTGATTGCAGATTTTGCTTTGCACCATCAGATTCAAATATTTGTTACTCATACATTACATATAATCCTGAACATAACTTCTAGTCACGGTCACACCACTGCACTGCATTACTGCGCGAGAAGTCATTTTAAATCTGAGTGAGAAATCAGTCAGGTTCAAGCATTAGGTGGCTACTTTTATCCCATTTACAGGATTATTTTAGATCTATACCATTCCTTTCAATTTGCTTGTAAGTTTACTCGGATTGAGCTCAATCAGATCTGACCGAGGTGTATACATGAAGGCTTATTAATCTGATTGTGTTATCATCAATCCAAATTCAAACAGAACAATTGCTCAAGTGTAAACTTTTTTTTTTAACTGACAATGTGTAAAAAGCCAGTCTATATAATCATCATCACCTATTCAAGAGGAAGAAAAACATTTTATGCTCCTGTGTTTAAAGTCTGTGTGATCCAATAAAACTGCTAATGTCCGCGTGAACTCTACTGGAAACCGTTTCCTTTTCCACAAGTTTACGCTTGATTTCTTTTGTCTCATTCCATCCAGCTCTTCATCCTTCTACAATGCCAACTTACATGCTTTCTCACTTCTCGCATTCTACATGTAGGTACAAAGGAAACATAAGAAAGCATGAAGGCGGCACATCAGTCTTGCTCCTTTAATAAACAAGGAACCTGTTCTGCTCTTGCAATGCTCCTGGGAGCCACGGTGGCTTTGTAGCTAATTAACTCAAACACATGTGCAAACAGACACTCATGCATTGCAGGGTTGGCTGGGGTTAAACCAGCAGACCTCAGCACATGACTGAGAGCACTATTCTGGCTTAACTAATATCTCCTGAGACATCCGTTACAATGTACATCGCCATCAGTGCAGATTAAACACTGTTCCACCCCATGGCAATTGCCCAATTCATCTCAGTGGCAAGCTAACAGCTGTGTCTAAAAAGCATACACGATCAGGTGGTCTGAGGGCTTCTGGTGACAGTGCAACAAATGACTGCATTACTGCGATCATGGAGACAGATCTGTGCAAACAGAAAAAGGCGGAATGTTCTATCACAGATATGGATTTTTTTAAGAGTCTAAGCAATATACTGCACATCTTATTGGTAAGCTAGCCAGATAAGTGAAATCGCAAACTTTTCATTTCTGATTCTGCTTTAAAGCTGTAATGTCTCTGTTATAGCTGCAGACGTTTGCAGATTAATGGGTCTCTCAGGTTACATACGTCACTGAGATCTGGTACCGATGCTGAGACTTGAACATCATCAAGTCATCATTTTTTTGAAGCTAAACATTCCAGATTCAATCCTGTCAGTCTCACTCCATCCTCCTGTCTGCACCTAGCAGATAACCACATCTTTCAACAATGTAGGTGGGGGTTGGAATGGGTGCTATACATGCACAATTTGACTGGTTGGGAAAAAGATTCACTCTTTTTTAGGCCACTGTATGAGTGTGTACCATGCAGGAGAACAAGGCAAGAACCAAGGACAGGTGCTCTGAGCAAACCGTAAAACATAGCCAGATATGAACAACAACAAGAGCACAAGCAAAACACAAAACTGGAAAACATACTGCTGGGTTTTGAAATGTAAAATAAAATAAAATCGGCAAGACTTTGCAATGAAACGGACAAACCAGGCTTTATGCAGACAAACTCATCAAGGGTTAGCACAAAGGAGGTCAGAATAATAGGTAAAAGACCAGCAACATGACAAGAGAAGAAAAAGAACAAAAATCAAAACCGGCATTTGGCAAAACAAACAAAGGCAGATTGCTTGCAGCACTAGGAACTAAACCATGTGCTGAAATGGGGATTATGTGATAAATTGACCCTAGTGGACAAAACAGGCAGCATAAAGCCATCTCATATCAAGCCTCACCCTTGCGGAGGGAATTTTCTGCAGCACCACGGCATCTTTCCTCAGCAAACACACCGTGTTATGCAAAGTGATTGGTCTGGTACGTCTGCTTTGGGTTCAACAGTACTTAACAAAACCTTTAGCAAGAGCAAAAGAACAAATACTTTGTCCTGAAAATGTACAAAAAATGGGTTAAACTTCTCTTTAAAATAGTAAGGACTGGTTGTAACATGGTTGTATTATAAGGAACTGGGATTTAAAAACCAATCAAATTTAAGGTAACTCAGGAGTAACGTTCATCTCTGCCACACAAAACATATGTCTGGTGTATATTTCAAGATGTCCATGTCCATTTTCATGATCTGCTGCTCCGAGATACAGAAACGTTACACATGACCTCGGCACACAATGAAGAGTTACTGACCCGATCTCCTCTGCAAACTTCTTCTAGGTCAATGTCAATACAAATGATGGAGGAATGTCATGAATATAAATGCATGCAGGACAATTTACATAAGAATATTAATTATGTTAATATTTTTCTTTTCATTAAGTGGCTACACTGGAAGACATAATTGTCTTCCGTCGCAATTAAACCCTAAAAATTAGTTACTTCGTACTCTGTTTTGACAAAAGGCAGAGATGTATTTAGGAATATAAAGAGCTACAAGTGATTGAATGAGATAATTTTGAGGTGAATCAAGGACTCTCAATCATCTGTGGTCATTTTAGATCTAAGAAAATTAAGCACCACAGCTCTGAATTAACTTTGATGCTTCAGGGCATCAAATTACCCAATACTTTGGGTACACCAGCTAACATTTTAGTTTATCATGCTTCAGTTTTGTCCTCCAAACCAAAGTTTCATTTTCAGATATGTTTCTAAGTAGATGTAACCCTACTTTTAATGCTCTAATGCTGTGACATAGAATATATAGAATATTTTTGTACCTACAAATGATTTCTTATTCATATTAAAGCAAATATATTCATGAAAAAGGTCTTGCAAAGCACTTGAAGCACAAAGGTGTAATAATATGCTACCGAGCATACATATAAACACAAAAACAATAAGGCATTCTGTCTCTTCCTTTGACCATAACAATGCTATCCCCACCATACACAATGTGAAACAAACACCAGGTCGCTACCTTCATAAAACTCAAAGATCGGCTCTCTGGACCTCAAAACAGCTTTCACACTTCACTACTTGTCAGGAGTTCTCAGCTTTCCCACTTAACTCTCAGGAACAGCTCTGGGTCCAGAAAAAGTGTGAAAACAAACAAAGTGTGAATGATACTGAGGTAATTCAAGGCAAAATCTTAGTGAAGTGTGAGAAAACAAGAAGAGAAACATATTTGTAGTAGCTATCTGTACTTTCGTGTATCAAGCCGATCGCTTTTTTAAAGTGTGCCAAAACTAACAAGCAGAACACCACAGCAGTGAGATCAACAGGGATGCATCCAACACCAAGTCCAGTCAAATCCAAACACCTTTAAAATATCCAAATATGTAGGAAGCTTCTGAAAAAAATCAATTTCAGACATTTGACCTTGTTGTGACTTTTTTAACGCTGTTTGGATCAATAAGAAATCAAATCATTGTATCTGGTGGTTATTACCATAATTCCATATAAATCCTACAAACATCCAAGCACATTATCACACTATGGAGAATCCTGGCCACAAGGTATTGCCAGCAGACAATAGGAGGAAACGAACTACTCTACAAATCATTATCTATGTACCCATCTGCATCCTTTATCTACAGTGGAGTCCCTCGATCCTTTCCACCAGGACAATTTTCGACAGCGTCCCATGCTGCATGAAAATCAATGGATAAACAGCTTTGTATTGGTCTGTCATTAGCTGAGCACAGTGTTTTGTGATCAATAGCAAATCAACTGCTCTCCAAGCCTCCAGCTCTATTCTAACACATTTATGCCTTTATAGAAGATGCAAATGCAGAGTTTTTCCCCCCTCGCTTCTAACCTGCTGTGATTGCAAATCATCCTGCACAATATGGAACTTTAACACTGACCTGTCAATATGACTTTAACTAACGGAAGTTGGCTGGCTGCTGCTAGGAGTTTTGGGAGTCTACATTTATAAAAAAAATGAAAGACCATATACTTTACCTTAGCATAGCTTCAGTGAAGAACTTTCTTCCCAATGGCTGTACCTTTTTCAATGTCTGATCAATACCTATTAATTCTGTCAAATGCTTTTATCCAAAGCAAGTTGCAAGAAAGGTAGAAACCAATTTAAGTCCAGCGCAATGTCTCAAGGTCCCAGATATGGACCTCTGACAATCCTGAAATTAGAATTCACAAGCTTGATCACTGAGCTACTACAGGACCTTTCTTTATTTTATTTTTCACTGCTCCCCCTGAAATTATGGAAATTCTGCATCCCGTACCCATAATACTAAGGCCAAATCTGTTCAAGCCAAAGATGAGTAGTGAACCTTTCACCTTCACATTCTGTCAGGGCCTGCATGTCATCATAATCATGCCTCCCAGACGTCCACCACAAATCGATCCAGCTGTCATGGTCAAGCTTCAGTGGACATGTACCACAGTTATAAATCTCTGCTAATGGACCTTTTCTGGACTCGTCTCATCTCCATTCAGGTATAACCGGCAAGACGGGAAGGTCAAGGGTGACTCCAGGGACCAAATAATAAAGGTAACTCTGTGACTTTATCATCCGCTCCGTGGCACCCTGGGGCCAAATCCCACTGATAAAATCATCCATTGAAGCAAGCCGAAACAATATCCGCCAGGGGAGAGTCAGTTACAAGCTCTTGTATTGACCTAACCAATAAGCTTCAACTACAGAGAAACATATTTCAAATAGCTCTTTCTTGTGTTTTAGTAAAGGTTTATGTTTAGGCTGTAATTTTTACCCTATGGGTGATCTGAGGCTATTATCAAGGTCAGGGCACACACACACACACGCACACACACACACACACACACACACACACACACACACACACACACACACACACACACACACACACACACACACACACAGGCACACACACGTCCATGCACACACACTGTACTCCTGACTAAAAACAGCTACTGGCTAAAAAGAGAAAATTAAATAAATTGTATTTTGCCTGAAATTGAATTAAACGTAAAGCGATCAATGAAGAACAACTCCTTTTATTAAGAACATGTTCCTTAATAAAAGTGATATTAATGTACTGTACTTGACACAAATAAAACCTTAAAGCAGTGTAAAGCATAAGCCAAAGTGACAAAGATTAATATTCTATTAAGGCTGCTCGTATTCTGGTTAATTTAAGTAATCCCTTGTCTCAGCTTCCTAATCAATTTGGTCTGATCAGGGAATTGTTATTTCAATAAATTATCTCCATTGATTCAGGAGGTGTAGAGCATTTAAATCCCACCTTAATTGAAACATGATGTGAGTGTATGTTAAGGGGACAGGGTAATTAACTAAAGTATCGTGAGCATAAATCAAACTCGCCACCTGTTGCTTCAGCAACTGCCCAGTGTGCAAATAACTAAACCATTACTCTCCTTCAGTAAACAGCTTGACCATTTTCACACACAAACCACACACCATGTTAGGCACAGGGCTCAAAGCTCATGCTGTAACGTCACCGATCACCGCAGCAGAAACATTTTCACACCTCGGAAGAGAGGAGCAGGTTTAAAGGCATGCCAGCAATTGACGAGGTATCAGGTCACATTTCCATCTCGATAACTTCACGGATAGGCTTCTGAGAACGACGTGTGAAGTTGTGTGTATACTCTGATGATGTCCATTTCAGGTCTGCAGATGAAAAAGCTACATGACGTCCAGACAAGGCAGCGGAGATAAAACCGCTGTCAGATCATATACTGTACATTACTCAAAACACACACCACATACACATCAGATGCTAAAGTTTCTGCTATTGGATCAAATGGTTGTTGAGATGAAAGCAGGGCCCATGATGATGATGTGAAAAACAAAATGAGGCTAAAAATATCTGGTTCATTAACTATATACACTAATATAAATGGAAATAATAAATTAGAAAGCTATCCTACCATAAAGAAATGATCCATCATACTAGTCCAGTCTGATGCTTTGGTTGCCTAGAAACCACACTGTAACAATGTAGGGCAAGCTAGCTAGCTCTAGATATAGGTTAATATCTGCTAGCATTAATACAAACTACAGTAAATAAATAAGTGTGGGATTATTATTCTCATGTTCTATGGAGTCTGATTTTTTTTTTATCAGCTTGCATGCACGTCCCTGGTTCTGAAAACCTCATCCTAAATTCTTTATCCTTTATCCTGAATTCTTTAATCTGTGCACGCTAAATAACGCACCTACTGTAAACATCCAGCATGTTGTAGGATTCAGAATGACTACCATGTTGTAGTCATACTTCATACATTACCAAGATTCATCAACACTCAATTTAAAAGTAAATAATGAGCGAGTATTTGAAAATTGGACTAAGAAACTATATCTGAGAGGGTATGTGGTATTTTTACAGTTAAATGGGGGGCTTGATTGAACAATAAAATTTAGGTAACTTTGCAATAAACTGTATATTACCATAGATGAAGCAGAAAACTATACTAAGAGCAATACAGAAAGCAAGTGCACCTTAAAGGCAGGGTCTCAGATTTTTGAGAAATGCTTCAGAAAACTGAGTTGGGCCAAATAATAAACAAAAATCAAAACAAAAATCAAAACAAACGTGTAGCCAATGAGCAGAAAGGGGCGGGGCTTGTCAATATGCGGCGGAGAGAGTGTTCAGTGTGCATGTGTGTCATTAGAGAAAGCGGTTTTAGCATTGACACGGAGAATAAAAACAAACAAATAAAGGGAAGAAAGGCTTACGATAAGGCAAGAAGTAGGACGTGTTAATATAGGATCAGCTTTCCAGCGCTGGAGAGAACTGAAGGAGCAGGAAGTTGGCGCATATTCACAGATTGGAGTTTCCCGAGACAATAACTCCTGAGCTAAACGCTGTTACTACAAAAATAACACCTCTTTTCTATCGTAGTAATGTAGAGAGGCAGCTACGACCACGTTTTGTGTAGTAACAGCGTTTAGTTCAGGAGTTATTGACGGGAAATTCAACTTTACTTAAGACGCTGAGGCGCTTTTTTCCTTCTCGAAAGGTGAGCACAGAACTAATATATGCCGTCCTTTGCATGATTATGCTTGTGTGTCATTTTTGCTTGTTTGTTTATCTGCAATCATATTGCTCTTCCCTTCAGCTATGATAACGACACATTTCTTTCCATTAGTTGCCTGGGTTACGTATGTATGTGTGGGCGGGGCTATAATTACAGGGGTGGGACCCATTTGGGTTAGGGGCTTGTTTGTTTTGGTGATTTCAAATGTCGACATTGGCTTTCAAAAATCGGACACCAGGCCTTTAATTTTATTGTTAGCTAACAAGTGAAAATGTTTTGGTGAATTCAGCAAAATTGACGATTTAAAAAAAAAAAGTGACAAAAATATTAATACAACAATGTCACCTAAATTTTATTGTTCAATCAAGCCCTCCATTTAACTGTAAAAATACCACAGACCCTCTCAGATATACATTATAATCCAATTTTCAAATACTGGTGAATTCACTGATGTCCAACTATGTTTTTATTACCCTCCTGCCCACACACACACACACACACACACACACACACACACACACACACACACACACACACACTGGCAGGATCCTCAAGCAGGGATTTGGTGTCTCTTTCTGCATCGATATTGTTTATACAGCAAATAACTGAAATAAAGATAGTTTGAAATAGCTGCTGACATAAAGTCGAGAAAACAGTCTGGGGTCTGTGACACAGCAGAACACAGGAGTTAACAAAAGCTGATTTAGCAAAGCATTGCTTTGTGCCATGAGGTTGAAAAAAAATGAGCTCCATGCTAACATCCCCCAGGCTGCAGGGAGCAACCCACAGCCGTTCCTTTTGTTTTATTTTGCTTCAGTATCGTAGAGAGAGGAGGAGCTTTCTTCTCTAAGAGACAACAGTCTGCCCACTGAGCAGGGGAGGAGATGCACGCTCTGTAATCATTTATCAGAGAGGAGAGAAACGGAGAGGAGAGAATGATAGTGGTGTCATCACAGAGTGGAGATAACACGATTAGTTTCGGCTGTGATTCATCAGGCACTCGGTTACTGTTCTTCCTGCTGTGGTGCAGCACAACCCGTTTCTTCTTTTATTACCTTCTTACGCTGTGCTCACTTCCACTTCTTTCTCTTATATCTTTATTTGATTCACTCTCACTAACCAACAGTGTGGGATGGAAAACAAATCCCACACAAAAAAGAAAACTAATATCACACAATTTTTGTATTCTGCATAGATTTATTTAAGTATCAAGAAAACAGATCTGAAAGGTATGAAACATAACACAAACTCTGAAAATGAATGCTTTACAGATATAGATTTGTTCCTAAATTCTACAGGTCTTTTTTTGTTTCTTCCATTTTTAAAAGCTCTCTGGTGCCTGTGAGGTAAACCTTTTAAACAGCAGTGGCAAGCTTTCTACTATCTCATAGCCAAGTTACCTTTTAAATAAATAGAGGCAAAATACAGAAGCAGCAATGTTCCAGCTGGAGAAGGGGCTAAGTTCTGGGCCAGAAAATATAAAGAGTAAAGTAATTTATGCAATATTTGCCTGCAAAAATACCTAACAGGTAAAAACTAAAGGACTGGACCATATCCCGTGGCTTGTGACAAGGCATTACATTCTATAAATTATCATAAAAAAAACATTGAAAAAAGCTGGCTTTCTATAACGTCTAGACGGACTTTTACAAATTACAAACTGTATCCTTAAAATCTAATTGCATACTATAAATGAGTTAGGAAGGTAACTCAATGTATTTCCTGTACAAAAGGAACACAGGCTGTCTCTAAGAGGCTGTCAGCTATCACCTTATTTACATTTTGTTACAGACAAATTTTCTGTTGTAGTCTTTATGCACCAGTTCCAGTAAACATCATGGTGCCAAAACACATGAACTAAAAACTAACCACTATATAATGTAGGCACAAAAATATTTGGACACCTGACCATCACAGCCTTCTGTGCTTACTGAACATTTTATTAGAGATTCTCCACTAAAGGAGAAGAAGAGAAGAAAATAAGTGAGCAGTGGTAACCTAAGTGGTTAAAGCGTTGGGATGTTGAGTGGAAGGTAGAGGTTCAAACCCCAGCACTGCCAAGATGCCACTGTTGGGCCCTTGAGGAAGACCCTTAACCCTCCCTGCTTCAGGGGTGACTTTAAAAGCTGGGATATGTGAAGATCCAAGCTTTGTCCAATCTTTTGTTTTTCCATACCAACCTTGGCAAATAATGTCTTCTTAGACCTTGCTAGGTGCACAGACGTTCTGTCATGCTGTAACAGGTTTTTTCTTTTAGTTCCACTAAACCAAAACCTTTCACTCGTGCTACAGTATACAGAGACATTCTAGACAATTGTGTACCTGCTACTTTGTGAGAACAAAACAGAGACTGTTCATAAATGAGTGTGATGGTCAGGTGTCTGTAACCATTTGGTCATATACCTGTGGTGTACAATAACCAGGGGTCGTCATCTGGTGGACTGGGGTCTGGATGCTAACTGAGTAATATCTTTTCTAGGATCTAACCTAGTACTTGTAAAAAAAAAAAAAAAGAAGATTCTGTAATTGATTCTCTGTTTGGTTTAATCCAATGAGATGTATTTATAGAAATTATTTACTGGGCCAGGGTTTTATTTATAGCCACAAACTATTAATGGTTAAGTAGAAGCTAAAGCATTGCCACCTTTTAGTTATGTTAGCTGCTTATCCAGAACTATCCAGAGAGTGAGAAATTTTAAGCGCAAATTTGACTCGAATGCCTGAGCTATAAATTATATACCTTTTACCAATACTATTTATTGTAAAGCTTAAATCCTGTTTAAACAAAAGCATGTCTGAGTTCCTGCACCCAGCCCTCAGTCCCGAACACACACTTCACTAAACAAATTGTACATTAAATCATACAGGCATCTTGCTTATGTTCTTGAGCATTCTGCATCTCGACTGCCTGAGCGATCCCACTCCTTCATCAACCTCTGCCTCGTCCTCCCATTATGTAAAGCACTCGCTGAATAAACAAACATCATCTCCCATCACTTAGCCTGCCCTGCGCATGTCGACATCATTAGCAAAGGCCGCCGCATGGCTGACAGAAGCAGACAAGCTTTACAGCGAGTACACAGGAGGAGGTGGAAGGCGCATCATACTGAGGCACGTGCTCCGTTTCTGAGTAAAGCAAGACAGGCAATAAGCTCTCTTGGAGACATGCTGTCGAAGCCAGGCTGAGGCGGCAAGTCCAGAAGCGCCGTGGAGCTGACTGATCAGATCACTCAGCACAGCGTCAGCAATGAATACACTAAAACGCACTAACGTTGTTTAAAGCTGCGTGATTAGCAGCTTTGTTTAAGTGCTGAATGTGAGAGTTGCCCTAGAGCATATGTTTAGACCATGAGATCTCAGACCCTGCTGGAGAAGAAACACAATAGTATGACGAAAGGGAAACAAGCGACAAACCCCACGCAATTTATGTGACATGATCTGCTGAGCAAGCACAGGTTTGGGATTTTCAAGCAGCCGTTTAAATTGGCTTTGGGAAAACGACGCTTTTGTAATTTTCTTCCTGTTTTCCCAAGCCGCACAGTAACCGTGGCTCAGCAGCAAAGCTTTTAGTTAACTAGGACGCCGTCAGGGAAAGGCCAGACACAGCAGGTCTAGAGTTAATCTATTTCTAGTGAATATAGTTCCGAATCACTTTGCGTATTTATTTATTTCTTTTCATCTCTGTACTATGTCTGTGTTCATTATGTTATATTTACTGCATAAAAATGAATAGAAGTGACAAGAAATAAGGTTTGTTTCTTTATCATCAGGAATTGTCAGTAAAGTATAACTCTGACTCTGTTCCCAAAATGCTAATGTTGCCTCTGGTTTGCCAAGGTAAATAATAAACGACCGCTGAAATTAAATAGAAAAATATATATTGGAACCATGAAGTGAAATAAAGAATGAGAATAAATCAGCACCTCCTAGTCCGAGGCAATGTCTCTCTTTCATAGAACATGATGCGCAGTCAATCTAAGGAAGCCAAGCCCTGTGCTTACTGCTCAATCTTTCCTCACATAGAGTCACAAGTTATGGGCAGTGACCCAAAGAATAAGGCTGTAAATACAAGCTGTGGAAATGAGGTTCCTGTGCAGGATTGCTGGGCTCGCTTTTTGGGTTAGGGTGACGATCTGGGAAAACCTTGAAATAGAGCCACTGCTTCTCCAAGTTGATAGGAACCAATTGCAAATTTTGGGCATTTAACATGGTCTTACTCACACTAGAGCTCTATCAGACCAAGCAGCAGATCCATGACCTGCTGGGGAGATAATATTTCACTGTTCCTTCTGAATGTCAAGGCATTCTCCTGGAGGAAGTGAATTCTGTGACTAGAGGAGCTTGAGACGTCTGGGCTGAAATTCTTTAGTCTGTTGCTAATGTGATCCCCACCAAGAAAAAAACACATGAAACCAAATGATTTATAATATTTGTGATTTTGATATAATAGTCAAAGAAAATGTTAGATGTTGATGGAACTGTTTGATCAACTATCCAAAAATCTACCCATCTGATTTGCCCTAGATGACGTTTAGAAGCTAATAAAAATGTTCCACACAGATCAGGTAAACAGATCCGCTCAGATCCAGCCAGCACTTTATTACCCAAATTTGTAATAAACTGTAATAAACATTCTACTTAGAATTATGTTTGTTGGTGTATAAAATGATAGTGATTTACCCAACTGTTGTTTTCTGAGAGCTTTCTGTCCAGGTTTTAAAATGGACCCTCGCCCTTGGCTAATCCCAGTGCATCACATGGGCACATTTGCATAAAGTCCTGAATTTAGTTTTTTTTTTTTCTTTTCCCAAATCAAATTTTCCCATCCCACATAAACTGGGTATCTAGAGCAGTCGACTGAACAGTGCAGTGAGTTAGAAGAAGACATGTCGTTCTACACTGTAGGTGGTTAAGCTTCCCTGACTTTTCCCTCTTAATGTTAATTCAGTGCTAGTGGGTTATCATGCGAGTGCACTCACACTGGGTGGCACCATCCATCATCCATCCACCATAACGTGCAGAGCACAAGCTTAGTCAGAGATTCACTCATGTGCGACCTCTTCTCTTTCTCTCTCTCTCTCTCTCTCTCTCTCTCTCTCTCTCTCTCTCTTTCTCTCTCTCTCGCTCTATCACTTACTCTCTCTCTCTATCTTTTCTCTCTCACTCTCTCTCTCCATCTCACTAAAGTGCTGCGCATGGCACCCATTCAAAGCTTTAGTTATCTGCTCACTGCAGGGGTCCAGTATGTACGATTCTTCTCCTCCTCCCTCCTCACTTCTCGTTGTGCATCTCCCAGGAGACGCAAAGCTTGCTTTCAAAAATGTTAGCAAATTCCCTGAGGAGCCAGCTGCATCTTGCACCACCTGCTGACTTCATAGACTCTTCTGTCTGCACATGTTTTCTCTCCATCATCTTCTTCATCAACCCTAGGGCCCTAGCTCATGACCTGCGCAGAAGACTACTGACGTAAGTGCTCTGCATTGCTTCCAAGCTCAAGAAGCAAACGAGGGTGATTAGTTACAGCTAAAAATAACAAACATCAGACTGAAGTTTCTATGCTGCCCCACACACAAGAGAAATGAACATGGAAGCAGATGAAATAGCATGTGATCATAAATCTGTCTCGCCGTCATGATCAAATGAAAGTGGATTAAATCACAAATATTTTGAAATATTTCGATTATTATTATATGATTATTTTGAAATTATTTGCCAGTGATAGAGTTTTTATTTTAAAGACACAATGCTGCCGATAACTGATAACCATTCGTAATGTGTTTCATGCTTCTCCTTTGAATTCAGCTTTCCATTGCAAGGGAAAATGAGCTCAGGTTGAATTGTGACCTAACCCTCATTAGTGCAACTTCACAGCGAGTCAGCTTGTTTCCTTTTTGTATCCAGTGTGCATGAAAATGCCACAGATGACTTCATTAGCAGAGATGGGGTGAGGCAGGGCAATACAGCACGCTGGGAGGACCCTGTTTCCAAATGCCAAACTACTGATCTGCGTATGTGACTACCTGACACTCAACATCACCCCTGCCTCACACGTCCATACACCTGCATTACACACATGCACACACAAACACACGCAGATATGCACACAGCGTAGGGAATCTTAAAACGCAGACAAAAGCATAGGCAGTTGCACTTCTCAGTTCCCAACCCCCACATAACACACATACTCACACTTAGACACATGCATAGACACACATGCAGACATACACACGTGCACACACACACACACACACACACACACACACACACACACACACACACACACACACACACACACACACACACAGAATAAAACAAGGATTCAGTCTATGCAAATGGTAGCCAATGGGGGTTCTGCTTGGGGCAAAGCGAAATAAAAGGATAAGCAAAAAAACAAAGACAGGTGACCTCCTGCTGAATGTCTGCAACTATGCTAATACAGTCATTGCTGGTTATTTATTCATTCATCCCTGCAAGGGAGAGAGAGGAGGGGTATTCCAGCATCTGCCTCCCACTTCACACACAACAGAGCTGATATGAGGTTACACAGAACAGAAATCCAATAGAAAGATGGGCAAAGGTTGTCAACTCTCAAATAGGAAAAGAGAAAAAAGAATAAAATGAAATGAATATTACAAGAGGAGAATCGTGATTGCTTAATGGTTCCTGTGTCCTTGATTGTTTGACAGAATTTGCAAAAAATAAAAATAAAAATCATAAACAAGCAGTGTGCATGCAAAAGTCATAAGTAGGTTTTTTTTTAATATATACGTAATTTGTTCTTGTTAAAGTTACTCTCGTAAAAGTAAAAAAAATAACCGATTATCAGGATTTAACAGGTCTCCTGTGGGCAACAGCAGCATTATTGTACGACAGTGGAAGCAACCTGTCACGCTTTCATACCTTATTGGAAATTAAGTCAATAAAATTAGCTCTGTTAGTATTTGTTCAATATAACCGAAAAATCTTTCCAAATACTGCTGTTGTACATGTAGAAAGCCAGATTTACCCATGGATATGCTGTTCAAAGAGGATAGGGTTAGGGTTAGGTTAGGGTATGTATTAAAATTGTTAAGTACTGTAAGGCTGTAGCCTACTGACATACATGGATTTCCTAATATACAAATATTGTCCAAATTTGGAAGGATATTATGTTCCTCACAACCAACCAAAGCTCTTAAAATAAAGTTTAAATCTAATACTCTAAAGCAGGGGTATTCAATTAAAATTCAAAGAGGTCCAGTTACTAAAATTTCCTCCCAGCAAAGGTCCGAATCTTATATTGTCACTTAAAATAGTGTACCCTCATGTTAATAAGATAAATAACGCACATACATTTCTATATAATTTATTGTTAAATTTCAAGTGTTTTCCAAGTCTGAACTTGTCTGGCACTTGAATGGGAAACAATCCTGTAGTTGTCTTTACTACATGTCAAGTAACAGACAACAGACACGGAATTTCTTCTGAATAAAATAATTAAAAAGTGCAAACACAGCTTTGTGCAGCCTGAACTTAGGGCCTATATTTCAAGTAATGTAAAACATTCAGAATCTTTTGAATAAAATAAAAGTCATTTTAATCTTTAAGAAAAAAAATTAAACAAAAGGCTTTTGAGCTGCCCCTTTTTTAAGCATTAACTACATTAATAACACAGGAACCTTAGGCAAAAGAACATTTCAGGTAAAATAGAACAGGGCAGAATTTACTGAATAAAAGGAAAGTGCAGAGCTTTGAGCAGCTCCCTTTTTCCTCTCTCCTTTCCACCTCTCCTTACTCCCTTTCCATCTTCCGTTCCTAGCGAGAGAAATGGGCATGTAAGTGTCCTGCCAGCAGTTTGAATCTTAATCGTCCTGCCAGCGTAATTAGGTGCATTACTGCCACCTTCTGCTCTGGAGTATGGAACAGAAACAATCTGTTTTTGGCTTGGCTTTTGATGACGCTCCTGTCGTAATAACTAGATTAACTGCGCATGAACGAAAGATTTATCTTTTTATTAATATCAAAGAGCTTATATAATCTTATAATATTAGATTATAATAAGGAGATGCTTAATATGATAATATTAGAATTTTAACGGGTCCGGGCAGGCCCGTCACTCGGTCTGGATCCGGACCGCGGTCCGCCATTTGGTGATGTCCGCTCTAAAGGATCATTTGGTTTCTTTGGTTCGTTGGCTTGTCACTCTTATGGAAACCAGTACCAATCTGATGTAGAACCATAAAAGTATTTCCCTATCTGAATGAACAGTACTACCCATCTATCCTGTTTTAGTACGACCTATCTGACCCAGGGTCAGGGGAAACTGGAGATTTCCCATGGGATTCAGAGCACAAGAAAGGGGACACCTTTGACAGTGGGCCAACCCATTGCGACGAACAATCACACACACACACACACACACACACACACACACACACACACACACACACACACACACACACACACACACACACATACACACACACATACACACATTCACACACTACAGACAATGTAGAGATGCCAATGAACATACAGGATGGAAATGGGAATCAAACCAGGAATGCAAGCAAATCATCCTGACCACTATGCCACCATGCTGCCTCTAAAGTATCTAAAAAAAAAAACCTTTTTAGTAACCCTAATTTCTCAATAGTATGATGTGAAAATGCAGAGCTCTCCACTGGGCACATCTACACAAATATGGTCTCTACTAAAATCCCGGTGGTGCAGATTAGAGCTCCCACATGTAATCATACAACATTGCACAGTAATGAATTAAATAAGCATGCTCTCCTTAGATAGCAGGTGTAGTTTTACCTCCTACCAAGAATAGTGAGAGCAGCTGGGGAAGCGAGCTCAGGGACTCCACTCTTACAATTACAGCCTTCAGCCGATCAACTCCATCTACATCTTGTTCGGCCTACGGTCCTCCAGGAGTTAATGAGCCATTAACCATATAATGAAGCCAATAGCAGGACAGTTAGAAATGGCACATAATGGTAAGTGGGTCAAAACTTTGAGGTGTTCTTTCCATTTGAAAACTCACTTTTATAAGCATAAAAAAGGGCATCAGCAGAAACGGCAAAAGCCCAGTAATTGGGGGCAAAGCACTTGTTTCGCTGATTCAGCAGACCTTTTTGGAGAGCATTGCTGGTTGTCTATATCAGTGAGGCAGGGAGGGGGAGAAATCACAGTGCTGCATGCGCAAGGACCTTGTAATAGACAATAAGAAGGATGTGTGGGGATGTCACAGGAAAACATGACCTTTGCAAATATTTATCAACAGAAATCATCACACAACCAAGATAAAGGTGGAATCAAATCCTTGCTCGTGTCTAGCAATGGTTTTGTCATGTTGATTTTTCCAGTCTAATAAGACGACCTATTATTATGGGTTTGTTTTCTGACAGTAGCCCAAAAATTGCAGTGTACCGTTTTGGGCTTTCAGGGGTAATAGATGTCTCACTGACAGCGACTCATATGAGGAGAAAATGTTATTGCTCATATAACACGTGCATTGGCATGTCACTTGGAACAAAGCGTGTAACAGAGCAAGGCTCGGGGGCTGCATGAAATTGCATAAACTTTTACATCAATTAAATTCAAATCAGTCACATCTGGTTGTTCCTAGGTATGCCGACTGCACGCTATCAAAGGCAATTAGCCTTAATCAGATTATGGACCGTTCATTTCCCATCAGACCCCAGGCTTGGTTTTCTAAAAGTGATCAATTAGTTCAAACACATGGTTGAGGATATGAATAGCGGATGTGTTTATGGGGGTGTGTGGCACACTGAGTGTGTTTGCAGAAGTAAGAAAGGTTCTTTTTATAGGCACTGACTTTCGGCAAAAGGACAAGAGGCACTGAGTGCTGCAGCATGGTGCAACGCTCATCAGCAGTCACTGTTCACATCGCTAGTCAGAGTGAAAGCTGTCACGTTCTATTCACGCCGCACTGGAATGCCTCATTCTAAAGTGAAGATGACAACACAGGTTTGCAGCTAACCTCAACTGAACTTCCAACAATCAACGTCAAATCCTCAGACTTGCGGGATTTTAGATTGGCCATCTGACCGCAAGCTGTTTTGGAAGATGGTGCTGCAGTAAAAAATTATACTGTGGAGTGAGAGCATCCATTCTAATCACTTTATTTGGAACAAAGAAACCCTAGACAGCTGTCCAGCACCACAAAGATTACATTTGGTATCTATGCAGCCCAAACAACTCAGGAGGCTGGCTGGAGTGGGAAACCTATCCAATAATATCAATAACAATAACAATACTACTACTATTACTACTACCACTGAAGGGGTGGTCACACTTTTCATTCCACTGATTTTCATTCATACTGTACACATGCAAATAACGGAGGCCAGAAACACAAGCTCAATGTGAAGGAGTTCCACATGTCAGGTTTGTTGAACTTTTTTAGCCTGCAAATTTTTATCATGTGAAGATGTGTGACTAATAGGAGATTGACACATCACAGTGTGACCTATTCAGAAATGTCAAGATAGAGGAAGCACTGAGTTCAGTTGAGTGTTGCATAAAGGAAGCAAATATTGTAAACGCACAATCAGTAAGTTAGCTGGACATTATAGAATAAATCAGAAGCCTTTATTTTGTCATATATACGTTACAGCAACTTTGGAGGTTGGGATCAGAGCACAAGGTCAGACATGATACTGCACTCCTGGAGAAGAGAGGGTTAAGGGTCTTGCTTAAGAGCCCAACAGTGGCAGCTTGGCAGTACTGGGGTTTGAACCCTGATCCTCCGATGGACAACTGAGAGCCTTACCCGCTTTAGCCACCGCGGCCCTCCAGTGTATTGATAATAAAGGTTAAAAAAAAACACACATACCTTGGTATGTGATGTCATGTAGTTCCACCCATATTTGTGATCCCTCCATACTGCTACTACCACTATTACTAGCAATAATCACTGACACCATCATCATTATTATTAATAAGAGCTGATGCGATGAATCTGAGGTGAAAACCCCTGTTAGTGTTACTAAGGTTATTTTCACATAAGCAGTGTTTAATCTATTAAAATATAACCCTGCCATGTTGTCCCCCTTTATGAGGTTCATCAACAGGTGAGAACACGGAGAAGACATCACATTTGGGTGCAGACCAAATAAAAAAGTCCAAACAGAAAACAAAGCTGAAGTGCCACTTTCCGGATGTGTTCTTGGGTGTTTACACTAACAAACAACAGTAGATAACAAGTGTTGGATGTGATACACAAATTCCTTTAATCTAGTATATTTTGTGATGTCTACAGGCACTTGAAACAGCTTTGCTTACCTTTTCCTGTCCTCGTATTCCGACCAATGACTGAAGTACATATTTAACATTGCATGCTTCTCAGACAACAGTGTAAAAAAAATAGATCCTTTAAATTATATAGTGCAAAAACCACACACAACCAAATATTAGACCCATTTTAGACCACTAAATTGTCTATTCATTAAAATGATAATGAGTAATAATTTGGTAGTGCAATCTGATAAATTGCTTGTGTAGTGTGTGTATTACGGATGATTTAGTGGGGAAAAATGCAAATTCTAGTAAATTCTTAACAAAGGAGGGGGAGACAAAAACGATAGCCATGGCCAATTCAGTAGAATCCTCCAGGAAACCGATTAGCATATCAGCTTGGATGTGTTTTTAGCAACAATATCCTTGCAGGCTCTGTGAGTGAATTCATGAGGATGCATAGTGAATGAGTTAAATATAAATGTACAGTGGACAACAAATATGAGCCTGAATTAGATTTGTTTTAAGCGTACTGTAGGCTGTTAATATTGTCTAGGCACTTGTTAAGAAAAGTTTTCAAACTAGAACCTGATTATAATTATGACTCATAAGGCCACGATGTGACTCTGAAAAGTCATAAGAAATTGAACTTACCTTCATCAATACTGTTTCGCTAAGTTTTTCCCGGTTCACGATCTTTATGGCGACTTTCTGACATGTGACACAGTGAATCCCCAACTTCACCAAACCTAAGACAAAAGACAGGAGATAAAAGGAAAAAAAAAGTTATAAAAGCGTTTCCTCAAAAGAATGCTCGGTGACAATAAAGAGCCTCGCTCAGTACTTTCATTGGACATGAAAATTGTCTCCTTCATGCGTAAAATGAACACACCAGCACACGTTTCAAAAAAGGACGGTAAATGTCAGAGAACATACATAAACACAAACAAGGCCAGATCAGTGATGGAAATCCCTGAACAGCTTTCCGTCAGAGCAACCATAAAAACGAAGCTGGTTCTTCACTCAAAGCCCAACAGTGCAGCATCTATATATCACACGCCGTCTCCAAATGCCAAGGCTTTGCATCTTTTTATTACCGCCATGCATTTTTTCTAGCCAGCCTCTGCATATCAAACTGTTGATTTCCCTGCAGAGTCACCCAGCGAGCTGAGGGTCTGCGCACACCTGACGCCTCTCTGCCTCTCTTTTATGTCCATGTGTCATTAGAGCCTGAAGGGCAGTGTAATGCCAAAGTCTCCTTCATTCCCTGCTGAATGTGTGAAAAGATGTAGAATCCTGCATCCAGGGACCAAGTGAATATTTCAACTTTGTGCATTGCCTTTATGAGACGTATCTCAAGGCACAAAGAAAAACACAGAGTAATATATTAAGAATTAAAGGTCATAATGCTCTATAAATTGTGGCATTTAATTCAGGAATTCTGAATTTCACAATACAAAATGATATCAGTCTACATGAATCAGTCAAGAATAACATTTATTCTTTGAAGAAATGGCATTAAAAAGTCATGTCAACAGTTTACTTTTAGCTGCTAGTTTAACTAATAAAATAAAACGAAATAAAATGGCCTAATTTCTTATAGATATGTGGTATTTCATTTCATCCTTGGGTTTATATTGTTACTAAACCAAACACAATACAACACTCTATGCATTTAATCAACACTTTCTAAATCTCAGCAGTTCATTAACTATTTTAGCTTTAGTGAGCCCTACTGTTGTCACTAAAAGCTTTGTTTATTCTGCTACAAGCTCCTCCCTCTTCTGTTTACTGATGCAGATTAGTGCGTAAATTGTTCTCATAAAATACAGCCCATATATTTGATACACGTGTATATATGTGCTATGTGTTGGACTACTGATTGGAAGGTCGTGATTTCGAATCCCTTGGCCACCAAGCTGCCACTCATGGCACCAAGCTAACCCTCAGTTGCTCAGCTGTATACATGAGATAAATGTTAGTCGCTGTGGATACGGGCGTCTGCAAAAATGCCGTAAATGTAAATGTGTTTGTGATTAAGAGCCGTATTCAAAGTTGCACACATTGATATTCAGACCTGAGATGTAACAACTGACTGACAAGCGACTCAAACAGTTGTAAGAGTTTGAAACATGGGCCAAAAACATGCACTAAACTTATTACACAACCCGATGTCTGTATACATAATTTAATTTAAACAAATTTTGTACAACTGCAGCATTTTTGTTTTTTACAGAGTGCAAACTAACCAAACTTCACCACAGCACAGACAATAATTTATCAGATTGACAAATCAGTGAATTAAAAGCATAATAAAAACAGCTTACACTGCACACACAAATGTTTTTTTTACACTGCTATAATTCAAGCTCATGGTGCAGTACATATGTTTTTTGGATCTAGTGCTATTTAAGCTGATGAATAAACCATATTGTTAAATAAACCAAATGTACTAGGGTGCAATACACAATATACACAATATACAATAGTAACGTATTCTAAACACTTATTAGATGTTTGCCACCTTCTCGTTCATACATCATCATATTAGTCTTTCTTTTCATTTGTTTTTTGTTTAATTTCTATACTAAAAATTGAAGGGATATACATGTATGTATATATATATATATATATATATATATATATATATATATATATATATATATATATATATACGTATGTATATATGTATGTATATATATATATATACGTATGTATATACACATATATATATATATATATATATATTTATATATATACACACACTCACACACATATATATATAGATATATATATATACACACACACACACACACACACACACATATATATACATAGATATATATATATATATATATATATATATATATGCTCAAACAAGAATCAACTGTGTAAAAAAATAAAAGAAGAAAAACAAAAATGAAATCATGTGCTTCTCTTCTGCAGCGATGCCCTGAAAGCCTCCAAATATTCATTATTCAAACAGTAGGCATGTCCAAATAAACATAAGCATGAAGTGTCCATTCTGGCACAATATGGAAACACACTGAAAGCTGTGTAGAAAACACACAACCTCTGTTTAGATGCTAATCTGGATTTCAGTCAAACATTTCAATATGAATAAATGCATACAGAACAGGCAAATTAATGGCTCAACACATGTTAGTCAGAGAGAGTGGGAGTGCAAGGGCATGCACACAAAGAGCAGGCAAAGCCTCCACATAGCCCGAGAACTGAGAAACATATCCACATATGTTAAAATATCCACGCCAAATTACAGTCTCTCATTCAAGCATATAATACACACACACACACACAATTACTGCATATGAATAACATATGGTTGAAATTACTTTGCTGGCATGGTTTGGAGCCACTTGTCCTTTTATAAGGACAGACATTAAAAATTATTCAAAACAGATTAACTTTATCCTATGATGGATTCTATCTTGATATGAGTTTCTTTTATCACTATCATCAAAACACCAACTGAGGAGATTTTTCTTTGGCACGACATTGTGCATCGTTCAGTACAGTTCCAGAGATGTGGAGAATCTAAGCCAAGACATACTGAGAAAGTTCTGGTAGCTTGTGGTGGTCCAACACCTCACTTAGATCCTTTATCTCAGGTTGTAATTCATTTTTGGTCTGAATAGTATATTCTTTTTATGTGAAAATAAAACGAATGAAATACTAATTTAAGTCAATTTTTAAAGCTTAGTTCAACATTTAGCCATTCTTAGCCAGGAGTCCAAAACCAAAGTGGGGTGGGAGGAACGGCATGTCTTATCTCCCCTGTCAATCACAACATCACTAGCCAATCATGAGAATCTGTAAGCTCACGAATACGGAAGACGTTGTATAGCAGTTTCCTCTGACTGTGTTATGATGCCTTGTGAAGCAGCATAAGACACTGATGAAATGTTTGACTGGAAGTTTGTCTAAGCCCTGACCCTCCCTTGTGGATGGACGCTAAAATTTTATGCCATCCAGAGCACACTTTACTAGTTAGCTATTAGTCTCTCATGTAACAGCAGTTGCACATGCACACTACTTACAGTTATAGGATTTTAGACTGCTAACCACTAATATGAACTGAAATATAGAGTCACTTTTGTTCTTTTGTCATTTTTTTTTTAAATCCAGATTGGTGCAATTCTAACTGTCTAAAAGTGTAAATCTGCAGGCTATGACAAATGCATATACATTTCCTACTAAGGGGTAACACAGTAACTACACTGAACATGTCTTTATTCCCTGAGGAAAAGTACATGGAAGCTCCTGTTGGAGATTCTGCTAGAAATAATGAGAAGGTCTGTACGCTTTGGCCTTCTTTAGTCACTATGCTGCACAGATAAACAGATCAACATCACTGAGTCAAACATTTCTCCCAGCAGGTCAACATGCAGTGTACTTGCCATTTTTGCAGTGGGAAACAACACTCTTCCATGAGAGATTTGTCCGCTAACACTTCGCAGCTAACTCTGAGAGCTGAAATCTCATGGCGGAGGCATGTGTGAACAGAGCTGTCAAATCTCTGTGTAAAAACCGAGAATGCAGGGAAAAAACGAGCACATGAAGTAATTTAGACATTTATCTGTATTCTTTCCTCTTGAAAATTCCTAATGAACTGTTTATAAACATATATCCTAAACTGAAAACTTTGTAAACAAACATCTTTTATATGCATGTGATATAAAATTAATCCAATCCCAAGTTGAAGCATGAATCAAGGTTTGGTGCCAACGTTACCATAACAACAAGAAACACGCAACTGCGCTTTTTAATCTGTTTCAGCCACACGTCATCCAAATGTGATCATTACACAAACAGCAAGGAAGGAAGGAAGGAAGGAAGGAAGGAAGGAAGGAAGGAAGGAACATGAGGGGGGTCAGAAAGGAAGGTGGAAGAGCAGAAAGAAAAGAAAGAAGGACACTAAAAAGGAAGGTAAAAGAGAAGAAAAGAAATGAAGGAAGGAAGGAAGGAAGGAAGGAAGGAAGGAAGGAAGGAAGGAAGGAAGGAAGGAAGGAAGGAAGGAAGGAAGGAAGGAAGGAACATGAAAGCGGCAGAAAGGAAGGTGGCAGGGCAGAAATGAAGGAAGGAGGAACACTAAAACGAAGGAAGGAAGGAAGGAAGGAAGGAAGGAAGGAAGGAAGGAAGGAAGGAAGGAAGGAAATTAACATAAATCCTAACAGAGTTATCAACTCCCTGTGGAATGACACTGACAGCATTTAACTAATCAATATTGAAGAGTTCACGGGTTATAAATAGGCATTGCCTGTGACCTTTAAACAAAGCATCAGTGCATTAGTGATGTCCAGGGATTCCCCCATCAACCTGCTCCAGACATTGTCCACATGTTCTCTGTCCTTTTGTCTGTCTCACACATTCAATTATCATATTCCTTAGTTCCATTTGTTGATGTGAAATCTTACAACTTCTACAGAGAAGCTTTTGCTGAAAATCATAGTCACACTGTCAAAAGGCTCTGCGATCCCTCGCTGATCTATATTTGAATAATGCACTCAGTGTCATAATAACAAATAATTAATCAGACAGTCAAGTAAACGCAGGCTGCTCGAGTCCAAATGAAATGTGTGAAAACAGTTTTCCTTACAGGCTGCATTTATATTGCATTGTGATCCGTGTGTGGCTTTTTTCTTTCTTTCTTTCTTTGTTATAATTTACTGTCAGTGTTTTTTTCATAGGGGGAACGGTGGCTTAGTGGTTAGCACGTTCGCCTCCCACCTCCAGGATCGGGGTTCGATTCCCATTTGCATGTTCTCCCCGTGCCTTCGGGGCACTCCGTCCAGGGTGCATCCTGCCTTGATGCCCAATGACACCTGAGATAGGCACAGGCTCCCTGTGACCCAAGGTAGTGAGTGAGTGTTTTTTTCATCATTTATTTCACAACTTTTGCAGCGCCATACGTGCATCTGATACGTCCTGATTTCAAGCATTAATCTGTATACATCTTTAGGTTTCTATTTGGTTCCCTATGAATGATCTAATAACAATAGTATTAACATCAAAAGAGATTTTTAAACTCTTAGATGATTGATTCCAAGTATACAGCCTGGAGCTTGGTTCTATAAAAACAGCTTGCGTTTAGGGTGAGCGAGATCCAGCACTGAAATGCCATCAGAAGAAAATGTATGTCTCGCATCTTACAAGTCAGTTTACCTGACAGTTGTACAGAGGTGATAATATACTACATGCCTGTGCAAGGCCCAGACTCCTGGGCTCTGGCCTGCTGGGAGGACATACACACACCCCGAGATTGTGGGTCATGATCCGTATGAGTCATTTTGCTGAGGCTTAGGTTTCATTCCAAAGTGTTGGGGAAAAAAAGGAATAATAACGATGCAAAATGATGCCATATTATGTACATCATGTAAATATAGAGTATACAGATTTAAAACTTTTTAAAAAAAAACATCAATGGAAATGAACTTATTGGACATTTTCAATCAGTATAAACAAATGAATCATTTTATTGCTACATATCTGATCTAGTCAGGAAACTGTTGACCTTCAGTTTCAACTCCTACAAATTTATGTTTGATATCACCATTTACTTTGAATATATAAACATTTGCAAAAGAGATACATTTCCATTTTTTTGGCCTCTGGTATAAAGAGATAAATCTACTAGATGCATGTTTTGTAGTTCATAAATTTTGCTTCAGGTTTTCAGATGGTTTCCCATTTATGAACAAGACAATATTATTTTTTTCACTTGTATAAAAAGACACATATTTGCATAGAGAATAAACAGAAATACACTTCCTGGTTGGTCAATGGAAATATAAGCACCATAGAGACTCTTCTGTCGAATGACAAGTCGAATATAAAAAGACATACATTTATATGACGTGCAAAATTTGAGGGCTTAAAGCAATCACACAGCTCCAGGGTCTTCAGTTTGATCCTGAATTCAGGTCACTACTTTTGCAAGAATAAAACCTAAATACCTAAACATACTAATTTAAATGTTCAAATGTACTCAATGCTCAGGTTTGACTATATAGCAGAAGAGGTATGGGGTCATCAGACGATGATGCTGAATGACAACTTTCTGGTGGACATCTCACAAATGTCTCTTAAATTAGCCCAAGATGTGTGATTTAGCATTTTACAAAAGCTGTATTGTTGTTTTTTGTTCCAAACCCCAGTCCATATAATCATAATCAATCATCCAACAAAATTTTATAAACAATATATATGTATTAATGATACAAACAATTATATTGTTGTTACTTCATTTGGTTATGTTGAGTACAAAAATGATGAATGAATGAATGAATGAATGAATGAATGAATGAATGAATGAATGAATGAATGAATGAATGAATGAATGGTAACTTATCAATAGCATCCCTCCAAAAATTCATCCATCCAGCCATGTTTAGTTCATTCATCTATGACGTTAGAAGCCCTGAACCGCCCACACTGGTCCAAAAGACAACTGCAGAAAGGAAAAGCTGATGAGCTCTTTGTTCTTTCACAGGCAAGCAGCATCATCTACTCAAATGATGAGATCCCACACCCAGGAATAAAACACACACACACCTCTGATACAGCCAGCAGCATCGAAACCCAACATATCATGTCCTTTGTGTTTTTTCTCTCTTCCTGTCTGCATTTTGGCAGCGAAAATCTTTCAATTAGGCCTTTTTATAGCTCTTGCCTAGAGGAAGGAGTATCTGGAGATCTCCATCAACCCACACACACCATGATATCAGGGAGCTAGCCATGTGTGTTCAGTAGGACATTAAGAGGCAATTTTTTAGCACACTAACATGCCAAGCATCTGTGCAGACCTGCATCATGTGTTTGCTTTGCATTTTAAATGGTGTATAGGGAACACGCTGCCTGCTCATATCTTAATCATTGCAATCACTCTGACCTACATTGAGCTGGACGTCTATCTATCTGTCTGTCTGTCTGTCTGTCTGTCTGTCTGTCTGTCTGTCCGTCCGTCCGTCCGTCCGTCCGTCCGTCCGTCCATCCATTCATTAATCCATCCATCCATCCATCCATCCATCCATCCATTTTCTATATCGCTTATCTGACACTGGGTTGCGGGGAACCTGAAGGCCTATTCGAGAGGACTTGGGGAACGAGGCAGGGGACACCCTGGACAGGGCTCAAGTCCTGGCAGAATCACACACACACAGACAATTTAGAGATGCCAATTAGACTATGACACATGCCTTGTGGAGAAAACTGGAGTATCCGGAGAGAATCTCTGAAGCATGGGGAGGCAAACGTGCTAACCAATAAGACTGAAGGTGAACTCATCATAATAGGGTCTAAAGTTTCATAGTAACTGAAAGCAGGCATTTCTTTTTATAAATGCCATGTCTTCAGAATAACTTGGCTAAATTTACATTTTTCATTTTTGCCAAGTTAGGGCAAAGCAAGACAGATTTACAGAGAGAAAGTATAATGTGTCATCACAATAACGCAAATTAGATATTTATTCTAATCTTGAATAACACATATTAGGAAGTTATTACAACGCTAATTCTTTAGTATGTCTTAGAGATTTGCTTGTATAATAGCGTAGAGAGAGCAAGTGCAGTTTGCAGGTGACTGGTGTTATGAGAAAAACCATTTGGAAGCTCAACAATGTGCCATCTGGGGCTGTCAGTGCTGTGATTGATGATCAACTAATCCAAAAATGAATCACATACACACTAAATAAATGAAAAGAGGCTTAGCGTTGGAGCTTGCAAAACTCTGCAGTAACTTTGGAAAAAGATACAGGCAGCGTGTCATCACAAAAATTATCCCCCGTACACCACTCCCCCACCCGTTCGAGGTGCTTTTGCTCTCTTCCCACCTAAAGCACTGTGTTAATGCAGCAGGCTATTGGAGATACAATCTGAAATGCCATCTGGTTATTGCAAATGAATAGACATAATGGGACTTGCCTAAGGGGTGGCAGTGGCTTCCCGCTTACCCCCATTCCCCCGCCTATCGAATACAGACTCCCGTGGAGCTCTGAGAGAGAGAAACTCATCATGACTGTAGAACTGTTCCACTCTTAAGGCGGTGAAAAAACAAACTGTACCGAGGGCAAGACAGGGAAAGATGATCACCCTCATCATCATCATTATCATCATCATCTCCACCATCATCTCCACCTTCATTATCTTCTTCATGATAACCTCTATGGTACAAAGAATATATTTAGTCTAAGTGCATCCTAACGTCTAATTGTAATGAAACCATTTCTGGTGGATATCACTAATTCTTTTGGGTAAACCCTCATCTCCCACAGCAATCATTTAATACTCAGCCAAGCTCATTTCTCACTCCCTAAAGGCTTGAAGAATCAATGAACTGGTGATTCCCACTGCAATTCCTAACACATTGTGAGAGTTTCTCAGATCACAGTGTCCATGGTTCAAATGCAGCAGGCTTAGCAGTTCTGTAGGCTCTAGGTACAGCTTCCCATAAGCAAAAGAGCCAAGCACCAGACAGTTTTCCAGATGCTACCAGCTCTGATTCAAAAAGATGAGGATACGCGCCAGCAGCATTAAATTTGTGTTTATTGCCCCTAACGAACGTCAAGGGGAGCCAAATAGGTCCTCAAGGGCTAAGCTGTTATTTGTGCCTCATATTACGGTGCGAAAGTTACCATGATGTCAGCGCTTGGCTGTGTTGACAGAGCAAGCCCAGGGAGTCATAAAAATAATCCTAATAACCGAAGTAATTGTGACAATAATGAGAATTAGGAATATTTTTATAATTAGATTTCGCAATAATGGTGCACTTCAAAAATTACACTTGGCCTGAATAGTCATGTCGACATCCAGGATCAATTCTGGGATACAGGGTATCCTATCAGGCTAAGCCCATATTCTGTTGAACGGCTATTCACTACACAGCTTTCACTCATGTTGAGCCTCCTTGAACCATACCAAGCACGAAAGTTTTCTCTAGAACAAGAGAACGTGTCCCTGGATCATGCCTGGGCTAAAAAAAAATGCTTTCATGCTTAACCAGCCTCTCTGGGCAGTCTGGGAAAAAATAAACTCAAATATACCTTGTAACTCTGAGATTACACATCCCACAATGCATACAACCTTGAGATAGTACTGGACAACCAGCTAGCCTTCTTGCCTCACAATGCTAAACTGATTCAGTCACGCAGGTTGTTTCTCAACAACATCAGAAGGTTCTGTCCATTTTGATAGCAAGTCCAAGATTTGTTTTCAATCCCACCCAGATCACCCAACATCACCCCAATGCTGCATACCCTCCACTGGTTTCATGTAGTTCCCAATATCAAATTTAAACATGAATGCTTACAAGAAAATCCTATCTACCTTAGGGCACTTCTCAGACCCTGCTCTGCACAGCTTGACTAACAGCTTGACTTAACCAACCATCCTTCAAAGTACAAGGCAAACATGGATCAAGACTATTCTTTGTCTACTGTACCTACAAGAACTCAGAAGTATATACTAAATACAGGCATAATACCTGCAAAAAGGACTATTTTACACAAAAGGTATATGTGTAGGTGATGGCTTTTATTTTATTAAAACACAACAGATTCATTAGAACAAACCACTCTTGTGATTAATAAGTCCAAACAAGCTACACTAAATGAAAATGGAAATAGACTGCATTGCTTCTGAAGGACCTAACAAGTCATTCCTAAAATCTGTGCCCTTTATAACCCATATTGTATGCTGAATTTTAGTTTTATTTGTAAGTCAGGTCATTTTGCGTCTGCTGTTAATGGACTCTGTGTTTATCTTTCGACTCATCTTATGTACACATTATCGACTTCAAAGCTAAAAACTTGCCTCTTCACCAAGCACTAAAAATAATCCTTTTTGTTGTTATTGTTGTTTCTGACCTAGCGAACTAGCTTTAGAATATTTTTTTGATATAGACTAAAAAGATTCCATAAATCAACCTGAATTAGAGTTTCTGCTAAATGGTGCAAATAAAAATGCAAAGGTGAAGAAGAATATCCATGTCTAAAAACATGGTTTTCTTAGCTTTTGGGTATTTAGCAAAAGGGGGAGATACAGCATTGTGGCATGGAAAAAAATGTCTTTCTACATTGCACTGTTTTTCATTCCATCATCACACCACAAAATGTCTACACAAAGCCACAGCTTATCGTCATAAATGAAAATCCCAATTTTTTTCGGTGAAATGTATGGAGAGAAGATTCCTGATTTATTGCCAATTTTAAGTGACTCAAATCCCATGGTAGCAATCTAACCCTTCCTCTTAGTCTAAAATAGCAGCTATCAAGAGAGCCCTAAGCAGGCTCCAAGCATCCAATGAATCTATGAAAAGTAGAGGTGCAGTGGGTGGAGTGTAAGGAGGTGACACTCATTATGCTGGCCACAGTCGTAGGGTCCACTGACATCTTTTTCATGCAGCCACTAATGCCATTGCCATCGCCTCTCGGGCTAAATCAATGTGTCAGCTGTGGCTAGCTCATTATCCTGCTGCCTACTGCGTATCACCAGCTCATTGTACTGATTTTTATTATACAGATCTGCTGTTCAACACCACCTTCACTCATATGTGGTCTTTTTATTTTTTCTTGCTCACTCTCTCATGCTGTGAATCCAATAGGAACAAGGACAGTTCCGTAGAAATTCTTGTATAGTTGACTAGGAGGAGTAAGACTTTATATGAAAAGAGGTAAGCAAAGATAAGGTTTGCTGGTTACGGTATGAATTAGTGTGAGGATTTCTCAAGAGTGCTATCTTGCCTGCTGACCAATGTGCTGACACAGAAAATAAAGTAAGCATTATTTTTAGCTCTGGAAAAAAGTGTCTCCTCGGGAAAAAAAAGGAACTGTTAGACCCGATAAGGTTTGCCTACACACCGGGGATGCTGTATGTGTAAAAATTCATCTCTACAACATGACAGTTCATTGATATTCAGAAAGCAAACACACATATGTTCATGTACACAACCAATGAAAACAGATCAGTATCATCATACATCTTCTCAACTGCTAATGTGTTCCTTAATAACATACACGTTATATGTGCACATCATTAAATGAATCCAATGCCAGCCATTCGTGTCAGGCAATAAAGTAATCTGATTGAGGACATATGGAATTACATTAGAGACAGTCACTTATAACGTCTGAAGATCTATCGACCCATTCCCTGTTAGCATCGCCAGATTTACCGAGAAGACACCTCACTGTCACTCCCCTGCCCCAAGGCTCGACCAATCAACTTATCCTGCCGCTGTGCCTCCAGCCAATGGGCTATTGATTAACTGACTTTCTTACTTCTCAAATGAGATTTAGTATGAGGGGATCAGAATCACTCTTGAGACCAGTGACAGGCAGAGCTTAAATAACCATGATTTATTATTTCACATACGATTCAGCCAGTGCATGGTGCATGCAAATAGGTTCAATGAGAAGCCAAAGCATGAGCACATACACTATACGGCCAAAAGTATTTGGACATCATACCTATATGAGCTTGTTGGACAAGCTCCCCTTTCAAACCCATGAGAGTTAACGCATGCATAACATTCTGTTGCATGCATAACAGTCTACATGCTTTTGGGAAGGCTTTCAGCAAGATTTGCAAGTGTCCTTGTGGGAATTTGTTAAGAGTTGTCATGAGGTCAGGCACTGGTGTTGGATGAAAAAGGCCTGGCTGGCAATTGATATTACCATTCATCACAAAATGGGGTTGAGGTCAGGGTTCTGTTCAGGCCACTGAAGTCTTTATAGACCTCGCTTTGTGCAAAGATGCAAAAGTTATGCTAAAACAAGAAAGGGCCTTCTCCAAACTACTGGAAAATATTGAAAGCTTACTGTTTTTCTATGGCACATTAACAATACCCTTTACTAAATCTATGGAACCCAAACCATTATCCCTCCTCCACCAATTTTACTACTGACGCCAGGAGTCCTGATATGTTGTGTCTCCTGGCATCTACTAATCCTCAATCAGATTGTCAGTGAAGCATAATTCATGAGAGAAAACACATCTTAATTCTCCAGAGTCAGTTTTGTGTGCTTTACACCACTTCAGCTAATGTTTGACACTACACACTGTGATCTTATGCTTGTGTGCAGCTGTTCGTCCATGAAATCCTATGAAGCTCTTATGGCAAAGTTCATGGTCATTATGCTTCAAGAAGCAGTCTGGAACTCTATAGTGAGTGGACAGCCAGTTTTTACAACAGTTTCGGTCTGTGAGTTTGGTTGGTTTGTCGCTTCATGTCCCCATCCCAACTAAACTACTGAAAGAAGTGTTACATAAAGCTAGTGAGCCTCTTCTTAATATTATTAACTCCTCGTTATCTTTAGGTTACGTCCCGAAGTCTTTTAAGTTGGCAGTTATTAGGCCACTCATCAAAAAACTTACTTAGACCCAAATGAACTATCAAATTACAGGCCTATCTCACACCTTCCGTTTATGTCTAAAATACTTGAAAAGGTTGTGTCTGTTCAACTGAGCTCCTTCTTACAGGAGAACAATATCTTTGAAGAGTTCCAGTCAGGTTTCAGGCCCCACCATAGTACAGAAACTGCACTTGTTAAAGTTACAAATGACTTGTTCTTAGCTTCGGACCAAGACTGTATGTCCTTATTAGTTCTACTTGACCTTAGTGCTGCATTCGACACTATAGATCACAACATTCTTCTAGATCGCTTACAATATTACACAGGTATTCACGGACAGGCTTTAAGTTGGTTTAGATCCTACTTGTCAGACCGATACCATTTTGTAGAATTAAATGGTGAATCCTCCAGTTTATTACCAGTTAATTATGGGGTCCCTCAAGGATCAGTTCTAGGACCTCTGCTTTTCTCGATATACATGCTTCCATTAGGGAACATTATTAGAAGACTTGGGATTAGTTTCCATTGTTATGCTGACGATACACAGTTATATATCTCATCAAAACCAGATGAAATAGCCACAGTGTCCAAATTAACTCAATGCCTTAGAGAGATAAAAGACTGGATGAGCTGCAATTTTCTGTTGTTAAACTCTGATAAGACAGAAATACTACTCATAGGTCCAAAAACCAGTGCACAGAAACTCTCACAACTTAGCTTCCATTTAGAGGGATGTACTATTACAAGTAGCTCGACAGTGAAAAACCTGGGTGTTATACTAGACAGCAACTTGTCTTTTAAAAACCATATCGCCCATACTACAAAAACAGCCTTCTTCCACCTTAGAAACATTGCCAAGCTGAGAAACATCCTGTCTGTATCTGATGCTGAGAAGCTAGTTCATGCATTCATGACCTCTAGACTGGACTATTGTAATGCATTACTAGGTGGTTGTCCTGCACCTTTAATAAATAGGTTACAGTTAGTCCAAAATGCAGCTGCCAGAGTTCTCACTAGGACAAGAAAGTATGACCATATAACCCCAATTTTATCATCTCTACACTGGCTACCTGTTAAGTTTAGAATTGATTACAAACTGGTGCTACTTACATACAAGGCTCTTAATGGTTTAGCTCCCATGTATCTAACTAGTCTTCTAACACGTTACAATCCTTCATGCTCTCTGAGATCACAAAACTCAGGACTTCTGGTAGTTCCCAGAATATCTAAGTCTACTAAAGGTGGTAGAGCATTTTCTTATTTAGCTCCCAAACTTTTGAATTGTCTTCCTGATAGTGTTCGGGGCTCAGACACACTTTCCCAGTTTAAATGTAGAATAAAAACTCATCTCTTCAGTCAGGCGTACACATAATACATCCTATAATATCATGCACTAGTACATCAGACCTGCACATTTTTATGAACAGCAGATATGTTAATCCTTCTCCACTGCTTCTTTCTTTGTACCCATCCCGAGGCATCCAGACATTGTACCAGCTCCCAACGTCCTCTGTGGGACGAAGCCTTTGGACGTCCACTGAGCCAAGGCCGACTCTAAGAATCCTGGGACATCTCCAGTTAGACTCTGTGATACTAAGGAGATCTGAAGTCCATGATCCTTACACCAATACAACATTTGTTTGACTGTACTGTATATTACAATCACACCCCCAGTGTCACCCATATGAGGATGGGTCCCCCTTGAGTCCGGTTCCTCTCAAGGTTTCTTCCTTTACCAATTTAAGGGAGTTTTTCCTTGCCACTGCTGCCTGAGTCATCTCAGACTTGCTCATAGGGGGATAAATACATACAGACTGTGAACTATATATATCTAATAATAATCTCGAATTTTTTATTCTGTCAATTCTTTTACTTTTATTATTCGTTATTTCCTTTATCATTAATTATGTTTACCTTCTGCTCTATGTTTATGTTCTGTAAAGCTGCTTTGAGACAATGTCTATTGTAAAAACGCTATACAAATAAACTTGAATTGAATTGAATTGAATTGAACTGTTGTTGCCTTAATTTTGCAAGAGCAACACTTTCGGTTGTTTGGGCAGATCTAACATAGCAGAAATACCACAAACTGACTTGAAAGAAAACATTCAAAGAGTTCAAAGAAAGTTGTCATTTCCATTGGTGAGAATTCCATAATTCTCTGTTCTAGTGTATATATTTATGTAGACTCAGTGTGGATTTAAATTCCCTTCTCTTTATACTGCTTAAAGATATACACATTATGGCATTTAAAAAAAAAAATTTATGCATCCTAAAGCATTTCTTGGAATTTGAAATGTTGCTTTATTGTGAATACTATGCACTATATTTTATTACAATACCAATACAGCCTATGGTGGTATGGTAAAGAAGGAAATTTGTCCTGTGATGTCAAATGGAATACAGTCTAACACAAGAGGGGTAAATGTATATATATATATATACATTTACCCCAGCACACACACATATGTATATGGGGGCAGGGTGGCTTAGTGTTTAGCACGTTCGCCTCACACCTCCAGGGTTGAGGGTTCGATTCCCGCCTCTGCCTTGTGTGTGTGGAGTTTGCATGTTCTCCCCGTGCCACAGGGGTTTCCTCAGGGTACTCCGGTTTCCTCCCCCGGTCCAAAGACATGCATGGTAGGTTGATTGGCATCTCTGGAAAATTGTCTGTAGTGTGTGATTGAATGAGTGAATGAGAGTGTGTGTGCCCTGCGATGGATTGGCACTCCGTCCAGGGTGTATCCTGCCTTGATGCCCGATGACGCCTGAGATAGGCACAGGCTCCCCGTGACCCGAGTAGTTCGGATAAGTGGTAGAAAATGAATGAAATGAATGAATATATACAGTGTGCTATATATATATATATATATATATATATATATATATATATATATATATATATATATATATATATAAAGATTTGGGGTTAATATATAACAGTCATAATAAATTGTAGAGCTCTATGATCAAAAACTTGCATAACAAGGACATGTAATTTCTGATAAGTTCACCTGAAGTCTGAAATCTAAATTTGAATACACTGTAGCCCATAATGCACTATAGTGGAAATTTACAGTAGAATTATTCTGTACTCTAATACAAGTTAAATCTAAGAGACCAGGAAATATTATGTGTATAAATACATTAGCAGTTCTGAAATATGGAATGCTTCAATGCTTTTTTCTAATGTGTTTTCCATCATTGTACTAAATTATTTAACTGATACAAGCATATAGCGACACTCGGCTGCTGTTTGTTCTGTTTGTGGCAATTTGTTAAAACCAGACTTCATCAGAGTAAACTACTAAATATTTTTCTTTAAAATACAAATGCAGTCTAAACCGGATTCTGCAGCACTTAAAAACAGACCTACAGTCCTGCAGCTGTGAAACAGAAGATAGCAGTCAGCACAATGTCAAGCCAGGTACAAGAACTCCACTCTTCACTTTCTCCACACCCGTTTATCAATCAGTTCCATTCCCCACCACTCAAGCACTCAGTGTGCGGAAAAGATGGAGTAAGGGAGGGAGAAACAGAGCGAGAGAGGGAGTATGAGAGTGTGAGATGCTGCCACTCCTTCAATCATGAGTATTCATGCAGTGTCACGCGCAGCAGAGCGGCAACGGTTCACATCCTCTGATAAGGAAATGAGGAGATGCACTGGAGGGCAATTGCTAGCCAGGGTGCACTTCAGTCCAGTGCTTATTCCTCAGAGGCAGCAAACACACACAGGCATCTTAAAGAGCTGTTTCTTTTCTCTTACTCTCTTACCCTCCTCTCACTCTGTCATTCACTTTCTTTCTCTCTCTCTCTCTCTCTCTCTCTCTCTCTCTCTCTCTCTCTCTCTCTCTCTCTCTCTCTCTCTCTCTCTCTCCCCCTCTCTCTCCCCTCATACACATACAGTTGCACACAGTTCTTATTCCCCAGGGTATTCCCCCTTCCATAACCTTTCCCCAAACCATTCTTTAGAAGTGTATCTGCTCAGGTGTGTGTGTGTGTGTGTGTGTGTGTGTGTGTGTGTGTGTGTGTGTGTGTGTGTGTGTGTGTGTGTGTGTGTGTGTGTGTGTGTGTGTGTGTGTGTGTATGTATGTGCGTGTGTGTGCGTGCGTGATCGTGTGTGTGTGTGAACACTACAGAGGGCAGAGGGTTAGCAAGTTAATACCTCTGTGTTCTGGGGGTTCCTCTGTGTCTCTGTGACATTGTCCTCTCCCCAGGGGGAGAGAAACAAAATAAAGAGTCAGTTATAACAGAGGACGTGTAGGGAAACAGAGCGAGAGAGAGAGAGAGAGAGAGAGAGAGAGAGAGAGAGAGAGAGAGAGAGAGAGAGAGAGAGAGAGAGAGAGATGGAAGCAGAGATGAGAGCATGCTGAAAGCAGAGTTGTACACAGTCGAAGGTGTATGGCTTGAAGGAAAGCGAAGTTGTCAGACTATATTAAAGGCCTGTGTGTGGAGATTAACACTGCTGTTTTCTGGCCCAGGTTCTAGAGCTAAAGGAGCATTTAAGCACAGCACTAGTCAACATTTCGAGTACTTTCGTGCACCTTAAACCATGCAAAATCCAGCATCTTCAAGTAAAATCACGAACCTTTAAGGGAAAACCCTTTAGAGTATAGACTGAATCCTAAATAGCTTCTTATTGACTCTAGCATATGCTCACTACTACAGTACATCATGGTAATACAGAATGCATGAAGTGCAGCACATATTAAATAGAACAGCATTTAGGATTCAGTCTCAAAAAATTATACAAAATTTAACATAAATTTGCATTTCATGTTTATTTTTAAAGTTTTGCTATTCCTTAGGTTGATAGACAAGCAGAAGAAGCCCCACATACTGAGCAGTATTTTACTATACCGTTAAATGGATGCACAATATAACAAATACTCAGTTAGTGGACTTACAGCACAAATATATAACTTCTTCCATTATTCAACTTCACCGAATTAATACACAATGTAAATAGTATGTCAAAGCTAAACTAAACACTAGGGATTTCAAAATGTATAAATGGGAACATGTTTGAGTTGCAGAATTTATATTTTGTTTATAGTTAACACAATCCATCCAGCTGTCCATCCATTTATTTCATGTACTGTTTATCCTACACAGGGTCATGGGACGTATGGAGACTATACTTAGGGAACAAACTACTGGAAATATTGGACAGGATGCCAACCTGAGGGCATAATCACTCACACTCGGACACACTACAGACAAAGTAAAGAGCCGAGGCAAACTTGCTAACCACTAAACCACCATGTTCCCTATTAGCAGAGTAATGCCATTTTTTTAAATACTCAATGTGATCCATAACAAATCAGAAAGTTAACTGTGCTCTTGAAGCACACTGGTTCCTTTAATAAACTCAGGATAACATTTTTAGACACAGTACTCCCAGCTAGTCTTTAACACAACAGTACTGCAATATGTATGAAATTTTTATCCTTTTTACTCAGATGTAGATTTATGTAAAAACAGCAGATGAGGTACAATTATTGCTCACCTTTGGTTGAGAAGAACAGAAGATCAGTCACGTACAGCAATGCCAGAGATGGAGGAAAGAAAAAGAGAAACACATTAGAAAACAATACAACAATCACACACAAACAAAAAAAATCTTACAGACAGTGGGTACATTTTAATGCTGCATTAATTAAAGACAATATTTGGTTTAACATAAATAGAAAAATAACAAAATTGATTATATTCTTCTAACAGAATATAATTGTGTTTTATTCCTTTGACACTGCAGCAATTTTCCACTGGTTACAGCTTCTTAAATTAATAATCGAAAGACGTCATACGTTTAAGCATCTGTGAAATTAGTTCCGACGGGGGCACGGTGGCTTAGTGTTTAGCACGTTCGCCTCACACCTCCAGGGTTGGGGGTTCGATTCCCGCCTCCGCCTTGTGTGTGTGGAGTAGTGCGGAATTGGGGGGGGGTATTAGTCGTGGTATTGCCGGCCCGAGACTCGAACCCACAGCCTTAGGGTTTGGAGTCAAACTCTCTAACCATTAGGCCACGACTTTCTTTGTTACATATCAACATGCTTTCTGATCCATCTTACAATTAGTTTTAGATTATGTGCAGTGTCCAGCCCTTTGAATTAGCTGTTGCTATAGAAACTATTAAAAATAGAAAGGTATTAGAACGAGCATCTTATATATAAATCTGTGATCTGTCTTGCGGGCAGAACTGCAGACAGAGCCACATTCGCTGACCAATCAGAATGGAGAATTCGATAGCATTCAGGTCAAATCATATATAATGTGATATGTTCTGAGCGATTAAACTGATTTGTTCATAAATGATCACTTTCATCATCACCATACGGACCTAGAACATCCTGTTCAATTCCATAAATCTGTATCATATCATTTTAAGATTTAAAACTTGTACTACAGTAACTTGTAGTACTTTGGCAACTCTACAAATTTCACATGGCCTCAAATAAGAAGCTTATCCATTTGCATCTATTAAAAAAGAAACTTAAAATGACTCAAATCTCCTTCGTAGTGAGAAGGAGTTTTCAACTGGTCCAACATAAAAGCTTAAATGACACTCATCTGTGAGCTGGTGTCTGGCTCTGATCTATCTCCCAACACCAGGCTGGAGAAGCCATGCAGCTTTCTCATTCGTTATTAATCAGCTAATTAAAAATGGTGCATTCCGCCTATCTGAGAAGAGATGATGAATAGAGAAGGAAGGGCGAGAAAGCAGGACAAGTCCCCTGAGGGGAGAGGGAGGACATAGGGTGAGAGGGAGAAAATAAAGGAACCGAGAGACGTAGATGATGTGTAAATGAATAAACAGATGCACTTTTCATGTTCATGTTCTCATCCGCTGCAGTTTTATAACCAGGCAGTGAAGGCGTTGCATTAGAATTTAGAAATAACGTTTAAAAGACTCGAATGAGTCTTTGTTATGAACAAAAATCAATTGTTTACATTTTTATTGGATTAAAATATCTGTTTTATAAATGGAAAGGAAATATAAGAGGGCAGAAGTGTGTATTGTACACCAGAACCAGGTTAGTTTTGCCCTTAAAGCCAACCAATAAAAGCACTGCTTCGGTACCACATGAAACAATAAAGAATCAATGAGGCAAATAAAGCTGGAAATGGCTGCTGGTGCACATAATCTATACTCTGTGTAGCCAATTTTTCCAAAAATTTTACTTTTTTTTAGTTTACCCTCACTAATAATGGACAAGTTGAAAAAGGAAAGAAATACAAGCTACTGGACTGTTTTATGGCTATATATCAGAACATCATCCATGTTAAGTGGTGTGTCTCTACACAAGCTTTGTGTTCACCTTAGCCATAGTGGGGACTTTCCCCAAGCGTACAGAGAAGCTACAGACTTCCCCTTTAATCACAAGAATTTTCTAACACAAACACTCACAACCAGTTCAGTCCGCTTCTCCAACTTAAAATCTAATTAAGCCACAGGAGGGAACATGCTCCAGTTTTTTTCTTCTACAACCACATGATTAAAACGCCAGAGCGAGCGAGGCACCGAAATGAGAGAAACAGTAGGGGCAGAGGCCGTGCCCTCACACGCACCAACTGTCCTTTAAGACAAACAGAAGGGACTGCTGAGCCTGTTCGCTTCCTGTTGTCTTATAGGCTCCTAGTCCATATGCAAACTGTTCTTTAAACCGCACACACAATCAGAGCTAGAGTATAGAGTTGTCACGCTATGGAATTGGGACACGTCCTTGATTCTCATTCGATGCACATTTCCAGTTTTACCTGCATCCTTGTCCGTTTTCACCTTGCTCACTCCTTTCTATTCATATCACACCGTTCATGTAATTATAATAAAGGTTTTTAAGTGTGTCAGCCGCAAGCCTGCCCACAGAGCTCACAGCAGAACTCAGCTAAGCACCAGCATATCAGAAATGGTAGCTTGTCAGTTATACTTTGAGAGGTATGTAAATATATCAGCTATTATATTAATTGATTCAACGATACAGCAAAATACTGTCTTGAAAGATTCTCCATTGGTGAAAAAAAAAGCTTTCAATCAAACTTTTACAAAGGTTTCATATATACATCAATAAAAAATGCTTAGATTTCTAAATAAAAAAAACACTATATTAAGTAAAATAATATATATTATTCATGATGGGGTGGGGCATGGTGGCTTAGGTGTTATCACATATGTCTCACACCTCCAGGGGTAAGAGTTTGATTAACCGTTCCATCTTGCGTGTGTGTGGAGTTTGCATGTTCTCCATATGTTTTGGGGGTTTCCACTGGTTTCCTACTACAGTCCAAAGACACGTGTTGTAGTGTGTATTGTGCATGTGATCATGCCCTGCCTTGTGTCTCGAGTCCCCTGGGATAGTTTCCAGGTTCTCGGTGTAGAATAATTGGTACAGAATATGGACAGATATTCATGAAGAAAAAAAAATCAAGTAAAAAAAGAAATTCGATGTACGCATATACAGTATGTCTAATCATTTCATAATGACCACCCAGTGTCCTAGATTCCATAAGACAGTAATGATAATTGACTGTACTAACACATAAAGACCTAGTAACTATATGAGTTGTAAGCCAAGTGAAGCTCATAAACACAACCTAATTGCATGTTTAATTGTTAAACCCTGCACATATATCTATTACAATGATGGATCCCTGGGCCACCCAGAGCTCCATCCAGCTCTGGTGTTCTGCCGGCAGCCCCAGCATTTGTTTGGCAGACTAGAAGTGCTCGATATCCTCGATAGACATCCCATCATGCCAGTGGTCCCTTTGATGTCAACATCCAGAAGCTTTGAATTAGTTAGGGAAAGGCAAAGCAGCTCCCAATCTCCATGCTAATTAAGTCCAAACAGCTGGTCCTAGCGCCTCTTTTCTGAATGCAGTAAACACTTGCACAAATGCTCAAATTTCTCTTCACTGAGATCAATGTTTCTCTGTGAGAATGAAAAGTATGATAGATGATAGTCTATTTTTTTCACCAAAAAATTTATCAAGGTTTATATTAATTTGCGTGTTATAAATCATCATTGCTAATTCGTTCAGGGATTTGGTGAATATGCTACATTATCAAATAATTATCATATCCATAACACATTAGTCATAATGATATTTTGTTAGCTAGTGCTAGTTAGATTGGATAATATGAGCTAGCTAGGAAACTAGTTGACCCTTTTTAAGCCGTTCTATGCGATATTAGTGTTAATTAGCTAATATATAATTAACCTTGTTTTTATTTTTTACTTGTATTTCTTGGTTAATTTTGGAAACATCAGAATAACAAGCCATACTACTTGCCTTTTAGGAAGTTCACTGTGTACTGTATGTTAGGTTTCTTATCAAATAGAAAATAATGAATTCATGCAAACATTTTTACTATATGTACAAAGGTTCATTAAACTATTATCTGTAAACATCAGTTAAAACATTAAACACCCTTTGACATCTTTGGTTCGTTTCTATGCAGAACCCTACCAACGAAGAAGATCTAAACATACTTGTGGAGCTCTTACTTCTAAGTGTATTTTATATTCTCAATGTGTTACTTATTAAAACAGAACAAAAATCATTATGGAATCAGAAAATGCGCTGATATGTTTTCTGACATGTTTGGGTGCTGACATCTATGTTGTCTTTTCTCAAATGACCAAAAATCATACAAGCGTGAAATTTATTCACAGTCTGCCTCAGACTGTCTCCTGATGTCACGCATGGCTACATAGGAGTAGCCACAAAACTAACTTTGTGAACAGATAATTGCTGGTCTTTAGTACTTGCTGTCTGCCAGAACATTGTTTGGATTAAAACCTGTTTCAGGTTTTATATCTGATATTTAATACAGCATATTATTGTATACTTGGTATATTAATATGGCTCATTTAGCCTGTACCTGAACTATATCATTTCTAAAAATTAGCCTTCACACTACTGTTGTACTAAAGTTTTTACCTTATGGTCTGCATTAGAACTATGTAAGAAAAACCGATGGATCTATGAAAGAGAAGTTTAGCTGTTGTTGGTGGGGGACAAACATTATAAACATCAGTTGGACTAATAATAGCCCCTTATGCATGAAAACACTCAGACATACAAACACAAGCACACGCACATAAGCGTTTGCTCAATAATTTCATGCCTTGTCAAGCCAGCAAATCTCCATTAATTCCAAATAGATCTAGAAATTGTGCTGAATGCAAGTGAAAGGCTTCTCTGTCCAGACCACTGCATTCATTTATATTAGTGCTTTGAGAAGCTTGTTGTGATTGACGTAACTGTTTAAAGTGGGTCCAGTAAAGACAGACTGTCACAGCAAGCAATTAAGAGGTTATACATGAAAACATACACAGACACAAGTCTCACAAACACAATAAGCAAATCTGTGTTAATCAGGCTAATTAAGCTACCTAGCATTTAACACTAATCTAAACATCTACTTACCTACATCGGCAGTTTGTGCAATATTATAACTAATTTTATACTGTTTTACCTTTACGAAATATGTAGCCAATCAGACAAGATTTGTTATGGTGTCCAAGTTTGGTTTACTTGTTTTGTACTGAAACTAATAGCATAACTTAGACGAATAATGGAATCCTTTAGCGGTCATTAACCTGCATTTCGAAACACACATACTGTAGACACACATACACAAACACACACACACACACACACACACACACACACACACACACACACACACACACACACACACACACACACACACACAAAGCAATATCAGTTTAGTAAATCGTATTTATATAAACCTGAACCGTCACAAATCAGAATCGAACTGAATTCCACATTTTCTAGCTTAACTTCAAAATGAAATGAGTAAATAACTGTTTAGAACTGCTGTAAACATAAGTGATAACAGGATCTTGTAGTACTTGTATCTCGTCAATTTTTCACAAATGTGACCTGATTAAATATATGATTTGCTCCTTAATAAATAAAAAATGCAGCAATGGCAAATTGTTGCGGCATAAATGCTGTTATACTGTAAGCAAACGTCTTGCTGCATCTCAATATGCTGTTACCGAACATTTTCCTGTACGAGTTCACCCTTTAATTAATGTCTCCACGAGGGTAAATGGTGAGTGTTTGAGGAAGAGTAAGATGCACAAGGAGGCTGAGAGAGAGCTGTGCTGTGTCTCACCCTCCAGCAGAGCTCTTAGATTGGCTTAAATAGTCCAGTCCTGAGGGCTGAGCACAACCCTACTAATGTTCTCTCCCCTACTGTGAGCAGGCCAGACAGCCCAGTGAGTGGTCTCTCATCCTCACACGCATTTGGAGACAACACACACACTTACATTTTAATAAATTATGGCACATCAAAACCAGGATCTGCTGCTATTGTTTTCAACACTCTCCAAACACTCTCCATAGGCAGGTCTGCAGAGACGGAATGTATTTCAAGGGCTTGTTGTCTCCACTATGAGCTTTTCCTATACTAACAGGGTTATATGGAAGTCCTTGCAAGTTAAAGAAGGTCTCTTTGCTTCATTACTCTCTCTCTTTCTCTCACTCTCTCTCTCTCACTCACACACACACACACACACACACACACACACACACACACACACACACACACACACACACACACACACACACACACACACACTCACACACACATGCCCTAACCCTCTGAGTGTATGAGTTAACCGGGCTTGTGCATTCATCATGGAGCTCCTGATCTGAGTAGAGACCCACAAGACCTGCCCACTCCCATGGGAGAACATGATTTGAAGCCTGTTTTCAGACTGATGTAGCAGAAAATGCATGGCATAAAGACTCAAGTCTTTATGTTTGCTCTCCTTGCACTGTACACTTTCCAGGTAGATTGAAGGTATAAACATACACACCTATATACTGTAGATCTATATATCTATATGTATGTTTATATGTACTGTATTTATATATATATATATATGAAAAATTAGACAAAAAGTCCTTCATCAGCTCTGCAAGCAAAGAGTATGTGGACAACTGACCATCACTCCCATACCTGTAAGTGCTTTATCAACATCTTATTCCAGATGTTTAACCTCCACTCTCTTGGGACGACATTCCACTACATCATGTAGAGTGGTTGTGGGGGTATTCACATTCAGCCACAAAGCATTAGTGAGGTCATTTACTAAAGTATTAGGAGAAAGCTATCCAAAGTTTATCCCAAAGGTGTGAAGTGGGGTTAAGGTCAGAATTCTTCTACACCAAACTTGGCAATCCATGTTGTCATGTCAGGTTCACTGTCATGCTGGAATAGCATTGAGCTTCTTAGTTCCAGTGAATGGAAATTGTAAAGCAATAGAATACAATGACATTCTACATAAATGTTTACAACATATAGTGTAATGGTCAGGAGTCCATAAAGTCTTGTCCATACAGTGGAAATTTGCAGACAGATAATACTTAAATGATCTTAAATCACAACTTCAGTAAAAGTGGTCATAACTAGTCAAAGTTATATCTGTATAACATGATTTCACTTCATTAGAAGTCAGAATAGTTGTAACTTTTGCTATTGAAGGTTTCAGAGATTTCATAAGAGATTTCATAAGATAGGTCTCTTTCTAAACTAGCCTTAAGAAACACGAATAACAACCCATAGAGAATAATATGCAGTCCTTGTACAAAAACAATTGGTGGTGTCTCTAAACAAACTGATAAGTGTTTTGAATTGGATGTTTTGATTGGATCTCATTCAAGCAATTATCATCTCAGTCCGTTTTGCTGAATTGTTCACTATAACAGACAGACAGCAAAAACCAACATGCACTACCCTATATGACAAAGTCACTGCCACGTATTTTCTCTTATCTCTATCTCGCTATCTCTCTCTTTCTCTCGCTCTTACACTCATCTTCGAATGACACAGGGGCTGACTGCAAATACCATTTAGCCCGCAGCAAAGGCATGTAAAGTCAGCGGAGTAACAGCGAATCTAAGTGTCTGGGGAAATGGGATGGTGACAGAGTTGGGGACGCCATAGTACCCTTGAGCTAGACACAAAAACCAAAGTAAAGTACTACATGTTCAGTCCCACTTATGCAGAGTCCAAGCAAATTACACATCGCCCCATCAAATAACTTGTTAAGCAACGCGGGTGCTATAGCCCAAGACCCCAAGAGTGAAATCAGAGAACTTAAACCACTGGATTTTCGCCCACATATTTAGTGTTAATACTGTATATATTGTGTATATAGAATCTGAAAATGCACACAAACACACACATGAAACTCACAAATCAAGTACGCACACTTTCCTTCAACCTATCATGTCTTCTCAGTGAGAATATATGATCAGTGTGTGACAATCAATCTCAGCCCGTATGGCCAAGCTGCTACATCATGTCAACTGCTGGCTTATTTAATGATACGTTATGTTACAAGATAATAGGTTTCTCCAGCATAGCTGCTGCCTTTATCACTGTGGGTTGTGAGCTTTTCACTGCGTTCTCATGATGATCGATTTTATATTATAAAACAATCTGTTGCACCCGCCTGATGTAATGTCACTCTTTGAGTTACAGAAATACTGATTATTATAAACCCAAGGGAAAATGAAAAGAAAAACAAGAGGAAAGAAAGAAAGAAAGAAAGAAAGAAAGAAAGAAAGAAAGAAAGAAAGAAAGAAAGAAAGAAAGAAAGAAAGAAAAAAATCCTTGCCAATGAAAGGTCAGATATTATGTCAGTGTATGTTAACAAGCTTTACACTTAAATTATATTCAAACCAATGCCATGATTATATTGGCTCTCATTAGGGATATAAAATTAAATTTGACACTTTTTTTAATTTCTTTTCTGAATTTTTTTATATTCCTGTCAAGCAAAAAGTTCATTGTTAAATGTGCTATACAAATAAAACTGAAAAGAAGTGAATTAGGACTGATAAAATCCGTAAAAAGTACAGAACGCTACAAGATCTAATATTTAGTCATTTCATCCTCTGGAAAAAATGCCAGTTACTAGAGAGAATTTTCCTTATGTGGGTGTGTTAGTGTGAGTGCAAGACATTTAGATACAATTTAAGACTTCCGTCACAAACAGCACAATACACACTGGATAGTAGGACGCACACAAATTGACTCCTGCTAGTCACTAGCCTGATCTCAGTCTGATCAATCACAACTGGTTAATACATATACAATACGATCTCAAAGTCAGGGTAAAGCTTCGATCACCTATCATTCACTAGCTTCTCGCCAACCATAGGGAAAAAATAAAGGCCTGACCTGTTCAGCAACAAAATAATTTCTGATTGTAGTATAATACTGGGATTCTCACTCACTATCTCACTCCTATTTGTTTTATTTAAACTCTCATACACTTTCACTGTTCTGACTGGATGCTGACTCCTGCTAGTCATCATGTGAATCATCAGAATTATTTCATGTCTAAAAGTCAATGACGTGTCTTTACAAAGTTCACACCGATATAATTTTATTTGTTGAACGCTTTTCATCTCAAAACAGAAATATAAAAATTCAGAATAAATATTAGAACGTTTAGATTTATCCATAATGAGCAAGCCTTAGGCAATGGAGGCAAAAGTAATAGTCAATGAGATGATATGAGGAAGAAATCTTGAGAGAAACCAGACTCAAAAGGGAAGTCATCCTCATCTGGGTGACTGAATTCCGAACCATAACCACTTACACGGCTCGGTCCGTGAGTTATCGTTACAAAATTTTCAGGGCAACTCAAAAAAGTACACAAATTAAATTCTATAGTATTTCTTTGTTATGTGACACTTTTTCACTGTAACCAAACACTCTACATACCTTGTCATAGCTTTAAGTGGTTTTAATTACAATTTAATTCTCAAGTATTATGAGACTTTTAATGTGAGAAGAAGAAATAAAAACACGTATACAATTAATATTTAAGCTGCTTACAAAAAAGCATATTTTAGTATTAGAAGTAAATTAATCTGCTGGGTTTCTTAATGATATTCAAATGAATCCTAATGCTATTTACATAGATTATAATTTAGGAAGCAGTGAACTAGGTGAGAGAAACCGAGTCTCCACACATATTGTAACCATTGGTCCTCCTATAGTGAGTGTGAAACCTTCCAAAAAAAAAAAAAAAAAAGCCTGGATCAAGCTGACAGATATATAAATGTGTAAAAACATCCTCACACATCTACACTACAATCTCCACCGAGGTGTAGAGGATAGTACGCACACAAGCCGCCCTCATCCTGTAACTGTTCTTCAGATATGAAACAATGTGGATCTCCAAACACAATCAATAATCAGATGCTTAAAATCTACATTTAAACCAGCAGTAATTCAATACGATACAATGGTACTGGATCTTACCTCCTTCAGTGATAATGATAATGATAATGATAATAATCCTGTTCAGAAAATGTGGCTCTTCATGCACCAAAGCATCTCATCATCTTATTACACTTCCTTGTTTCTGCATGAGTGAAGGAATTCCATAAAGCTAACATTAGAACGATGTCCGCATGTAACTCACACTTAACAAGAATATCTAGAATTATTAATCCTCTCAAGAGGAACCTGGGACGCAAGGAATATTCGAGCTTCTGAGTCATTTAATCCCTCAGCGCTGAAAAATTCCTTTTGACTAATAAGCATTATAAGTACAATCTACAATAAGAGTTCAACCTTTATCAACCTTATTTCCTGAGGCTTATGCACTATTTAACAAAGTTATGTCTGTCGATAAACAGTTGTAATACCGTGTCACTATTTCTTGAGTAGTAAACCTATAAGATTTCTCTATTTTTGACAAAAACGGCATTCTGTTTATTATCCGAATGAGTGGGCAGTACATTGTCATATAGATATGAGCTCAAATAAATAAATCCATATCCCCTGAAATTCCAGACCTACACCAAATTATCTTAGCATCTAGATCGGTTCAGTCATCTACATATACGGTAGGAAGCACTAAAGTGATGCAGTGTAATTGTTAATGCCATTCAGGTGTCATTCTTCTGCTCATGTTTGATCAGATCTCCATTTTCATCACATTGGAAGCCATTAAACTGTATTACTGGAGACTGGAATCTTACAGACCTACATACTGAAAAGCTACATCACAAACGAGCTCAGAGATTTAAATTTGCCTTTTCCAGGTTGTCTCTTCTTCTATGTCTAAACTCCATCACACAACCCAAATACATGGCACAATATCTCCGCCAAACCGGCAATACGTCGGTGTGACCCAAATAGACGCCAGCTCCTTTTCTGATTGGCTGCTGAGGCACAGGGGAGAGAAAAGGAAAGGAAGGCTCCTTCACATCAGCAGCTTAATAATTCATTCATTTACGCACACACACCCTCCCACTGCCAATGCTGCCTCAATACTGACGAGAGCAGAGCGCCCACACTCTTTCCAGCTTACTACAGGGTTTGAATAGCGAGAGATAGACGGGTTCTTAGCGTTGCTTTTATATAGGATGTGGATTCATTTAACATGACGTGTATTCTGCTTTCTCAGGCATCTGAATAGTCTGTATTGATGTGTTTAGAAATTCATTTTGGAGGATTCAATTTTTTTTTAAGAGGAAAAAATTTTATATCAAAGCAGAAAAAATCGTTGCACTGTATGTGCAGTATGAACTGTTACGCAGACAAAAAACTCATTATGACAATGGTTCACTGCGGCATCTGTTCACTCTAATGTAATTTGTTAGACAATAAAATATAATTTGACTTCTAGAATAAGTCTCAAGCAGCTTTACATACACTGTATAGACAAAAGTATGTTCATATCTTACCATCACAACCATGTGATATGTGTTGTGCCATTCCAATTTCCCTGCACTGGAACTAAGAGACGCTGGCAAATCTGTTCCGTGACAGTGCGCCTGTGCACAAAGGCGAGGTCTGTTAACACAATCTGCTAAGAGTGGAGTGAAAGAACTCAAGTATTATTCACGAACCCTGATGCTGACTCAACCCAGCTGAACACCTTTGAGATGTAACACTGAGGCCTTTTTACCCAACATCACTGCCTGATCTCACTCATGCTATTGTGGCTGAATGAACACATATCCTTAGAGTCCTGCTTATTATAACAACAAAAGTGGACTAAATTTGGAATTGTAGTGAAGTTCACAAAGCAGATCTGTACACGTCGTGGTCAGGTGTTGCATATAGGAATCAACTTAAAACCTTTTTGTCACTATCCAAAAAGCAGATAAATAAACCAAACATTTGTAAAGATGTACTGTATCCTTTGACACGGTTCCCCACATTGGCATTACTGCTGCACCTTTGGCTTAACTCACTTCATACCTTTCTGACCATACTCAGTTAGTTCAATTATATCACTTCCAATCTCAGTTGTTCCCTTTCAGTGACGGTGTCCCCCAAGGTTCTGTCCTGGGCCCTCTTCTCTTCTTTATCTTTCCCCCCTAGGTCACATTTTTAGGAAATTTGGTCGACATTTCTTTTGTTATGCAGATGATACACAACTTATTAATGTCCACAAAACTGGACATCCATAACACAGACTCTCTCACCACATTTAAAACACGACTCAAAACCTATTTATTCAGAAGCGCTTATGTCAAAGTTATATCTGTATTAAATGTTTAACTGTTAGATAAGTGTGTTATTTTTATTGTTTTATTATTGTTGTTTTTTTTTTTTACAATTATTTTATTATTTATTACTTGAATATGAATTTGACATGTTTGAATTTGGATGGTGAACTTAAAGGCAGGGTCTCCGATGTTTGAAAGACAATGTTGACATTTGAAATCACCAAAACAAACACGCCCCTAAACCAAATTGGTCCCACCCCTGTATTGATAGCTCCACTCACACATACATACGTAACCCAGGCAACTAATGGAAAGAAATGTGTCTTTATCATAGCTGAAGGGAAAAACAATACGATTGCTCACCTACTCAAAACCTTCTCACCTATCGAGTTACTCACCTATCGAGAAGGAAAAAAGCAACCTCGGCGTCTTAAGTAAATTTGGCATATTCACAGATGCGAGATTCCCGAGTCAATAACTCCTGAGCTAAACGCTGTTACTAGCAAAATGCGGTTGTAGCTGCCTCTCTACATTACTATGATAGAAAAGAGGTGTATTGGTAGGGATGTACCGATCCAATATTTCGGTATCGACGATCCAATATTTCGGTATCGATGCCAATCCAAGCTTTTGAGTAGATCGGGTATCGGTGGTGCGTGACCGATTCTAATCCGATACCCGTGGTCATGGGCGTCGGAACCATTATATGTGCGTGGGACAGGACCCACCCACTTTTTAAGACCAATAATATTGGACCCACACACTTTTACCATCTCTATTCAGCGCATAATATCTTTTTTTATTACCTTTCAGAGCGCCAGCAGTCGAATCCATTCTGCTTGAGGAATGCCCTAATAAATGAAACTCCATTACGCATTTTACCTACAGCATTGACCACGCTCCTGCTTCCTGAAATCCATGGGCGTCGGAACCATTATATGTGGGTGGGACAGGACACGCCCACTTTTTATTTGCTTCTGACGCCCATGCCCGTAGTGGTTGATTGATAAACAGCAAACATCATAGACTATTGCTTAAACTTATAAGGAAAATACAACTTATATATTAAATTGCATTAATGAAAATAAATATAATAAATTTTAAAGGAAATATGTTGCACAACCGCCTGCGACAGACAGGCAAGTTTAGCAGGCACCCTTTCCATTTACCTCAGCGCGTTAAACAGGGCATTGTGTTTCAAGAGTTCTAATAAAAGATTCAATTTAAAATATTGCTTTTTCTTCAGAAAATAATGTAATTTAATAATTGCAGTATAGATGGTTTAGATTGTTATACCACTAACTGTTAAAAGTACTGTCTACTACTCTATTAATATTATTTTAAGGTTTCTTGTGTTTTTATTTTTCATCCAGTAATGGGCATTTTTGTATTTCTTTGCCAGAAACAAATAAGTCTTAATAACTAACGGAGTTGTATACATTCTTTAGTTTTAAAGGTAGTAAAGAACACAGATATGGGATAGGTATCGGATAGGTATCGCTGGTATCGGAATCGGATCGGAAGAGAAAAAGTGGTATCGGTACATCCCTAGTTTCTTCTAATGTCACACGTGCGCATTGAACACTCTCTCCGCCCATATTAAGTCTCGCCCCTTTCTGCTCATTGGCTACACGTTTGTTTCGATTTTTGTTTAGTTTGTCGGCCCAACGCAGTTTTCTGAAGCATTTCTCAAACATTGGAGACCCCACCTTTAAGTGACTTGGAAGGTGCCTTTAAATAAAATGTATTATTATTATTATTATTATTATTATTATTATTATTATTATTATTATTATTATTATTTATTCATTCATTAATTTATTTATTTTATTTTTTATAAATATCTGTTTGTAATTTGATTAACCTTACAAAACCTGCTTGTGTTCTAATAGGATTATTATTATTAGTTTTGTAGGGTTAATGGATAGTGAAAGAAGGTTTTGAACTTCCTGCTTGAAAAGAAATAAACTTGCAGCTAACAGAAGGAATGAAACCCCAAACCTCTGTGCTGTACAACATGCACAACAAATACCTTCATAAACTTTATGCTGAATGCTTATAACTATTATATTACTACTGTTTTATTTGTATTCCTATCACTACAGTGCTGTATTATTCAGTATGCTGAGGGAGTGTATCAAAGGCAGGGTTTATGGTGAGGGTTTATCCTGAATAGTTTATCTTTTGATTTCATTGTTATTGCTCACTGAAAATCCTATGAATGTTGCTGGCTGGAACGTGAGCTCATTACCAAATGCTACATTTTATCCCTGTGCTCCGGTGCGACTTCCAGCCAGAGATTTCTAACACACCTGTTTCCTCTCATGAAGAATTACTCATTACCAGATGAGTTAAATGAGGTGTATTAAAGGGAGCAAGAAGCTAAACAGCAGGGCCGATGCCCTCTGGGGACTGATCTCTGTCACATCTGTGGCTAATCCGTCTATCTCACACTCGTCTATCTCTCGCTCAATCTCCTTGCAGTGTGTGTTCGTGTGTGTGTGCTCGTTTATGTGTGTGTACAGCAGCTTTCTGCACCCACAGGCCAGCATCGATGCTATCAGGTACTGTATAAGAACCTCTACAGGCCAGTGGAGCACATCATATGAGACGTGAGACGTCCACAGCATGACACACCTTCAGGGGAGAAGAAAACACTGTGTGTGTGTGTGTGTGTGTGTGTGTGTGTGTGTGTGTGTGTGTGTGTGTGTGTGTGTGTGTGTGTGTGTGTGTGTGTGTGTGTG